>NW_027332024.1:300000-488596 GCF_048418815.1 Hemitrygon akajei | reverse complement strand
AAAGTCACTCCCTCTTGTCTCTCTCTTTCCAGTCCAGTGTCTCTCCAAAACCCACTGTCTCTCTCTCTCTCGCTCTCTCATTGTCAATCCCTAGTTAACACCCCATCTCTCTGTCCTCCAGACTCTCAATACTCCAGTCTCTTTCTCCTGTCAATCTCTCTCCCAGGTTTCAAACTCACTTGCCGTCTCTCTATGTGCCGGTCTCTCTCCTCATTCTGTTCTCTCCTCGACACAATTTCCATCCCCACTGCGATCTCTCTCCACAACCCAAGCTTTATCCACAGCCAACATCTCAACCCACCCAGCACAATCACTTTTTTCACAATACGCACTCGCCGCATTCAAGGTCCCTCTCAATTTCCTCATGGCCTCTCTCTCTCTCTCTCTCTCTCTCTCTCTCTCTCTCTCTCTCTCTCTCTCTCTCTCTCTCTCTCTCTCTCTCTCTCTCTCTCTCTCTCCTCTCTCTCTCTCTCTCTCTCTCTCGTCGCCACAACCGCCCCGATCTCACTCTCCTCAGCACTCCATTCAACCAGTCAGTCTCTTCCAGATGTTCTCCCTTCTCCACTCTATCTCCCTCTCTGCTCTCACGCGCTCTCTACCTGGCTACTCCGTCACTCCCACAATCTCTCTGCGTGACATATCCTCGCTGAGTCTCTCTCTCCCTCTCGCGCGCGCGTCCAGCTCTCTCTCTCTCTTCGTATATCTTCCTTCGGCTCTCTTTCCCAGTCTCCTTTCCCACCAGTGTCTCCTCCCCCTTCGCCTTACACTTTCCAAAGTCTCTCTGTCACCCGGGTCTGTTCTACCAGGCTTTCTCATATCCCCTCTATGTCTGCCTCCGTCTGTCTCTCACCGCAGACTCATTTTCACCTCCGATTTTCTCCATAGCCCCAGTCTCACTCTCCGTCGTCTCACTGACTCATATTTCCCCAGTCTCCATCACGCTCTGCATGTCATTGCTGACATCCCTGCCAGCAGCTCCGTCCAGTTTTCTTTGGTCAAATTCTCTCTCATACCAGGGCAATTTCCCTTACTCCACTGAAATACTGCTACATCAGACTTTCTCCCCATGAAATTTCAAGCTGAACTCAATCATATATGGTCTGGGATATATACATATCTATTTGTCTCGTTGTCCTTTATAAATGCGAGGACTGGACCTCAAAGCCACAGATTCGCCTGTAGGAGTCGGTCGTCTAGCGGGCTACGGGAGACAGTCTACAGATGATATCGGTGGACTGCGGAGGCCAATGTTAAACTATTTCTATCCTGCGTCGTTGTGTGTTTTATTGATATTCTATACGGGTTTGTTGACTTTTGCATGCAGCCGTGGCGTAACGGGAGGTGGGGTGATTGTCAAGTCAAGTCACTTTTTTTGTCATTTCGACCATAAATGCTGGTACAGTGCACTGCAAAAATAAGACAACGCTTTTTCAGGACCATGGTGTTACATGACACAGTACAAAAAATAGTCTGAACTACGTAAAAAAAACAACACAGGAGACAACTACATCAGATTACAGACCTAGTCAGGACTGCATAAAGTGCACAAAACAGTGCAGGCATTACAATAAATGATTAACAGGCAATAGGGCAGTAGGTGTCAGTCCAGGCTCTGGGTATTGAGGACTCTGATAGCTTGGGGGAAGAAACTGTTACATATCTGGTCGTGAGAGCCCGAATGCTTCGGTGCCTTTTCCCAGACGGCAGGAGGGCGAAGAGTTTGTGTCAGGGTGCGTAGGGTCCTTCATAACGCTGTTTGCTTTGCAGATGCAGCGTGTAGTGTAAGTGTCCGTAATGGCGGGAAGAGAGACCCCGATGATCTTCTCAGCGGACCTCACTATCCGCTGCAGCGTCATGCGATCCGAGATGGTGCAGTTCCCGTACCAGGCAGTTATGCAGCTGCTCAGGATATTCTCAATATAACCTCTGTAGAATGTGATGAGAATCGGGGAGTGGGAGATGGACTTTCCTCAGCCTTCGCAGAAAGTATAGACTCTGCTGGGCTTTTTTTGCTATGGAGCTGGTGTTGAGGGACCAGGTGAGATTCTCCGCCAGGTGATCACCAAGAAATTTGGTGCTGTTAACAACCTCTACCGAGGAGCCATCGATGTTCAGCGGGGAGTGGTCGTTCCATGTCCTCCTGAAGTCAACAACCATCTCTTTTATTTTGTTCACGTTCAGAGACAGATTGTTGACTCTGCACTAGTCCGTTAGTCGCTGCACTTTCTCTCTGTAAACTAACTTGTTGTTCTTGCTGATGAGACCCACAACGGTGGTGTCATCGGCGAACTTGATGATGTGGTTCGAGCTGTGTGTTGCAGCACAGTCGTGGGTCAACACAGTGAACAGCAGTGGACTGAGCACACAGCCTTGGGGAGCCCCCGTGGTCAATGTGATGGTGTTGGAGATGCTGCTCCCGATCCAGACTGACTGAGGTCTCCCGATCAGAAAGTCTAGAATCCAGTTGCAGAGCGAGGTGTTCAGGCCCAGTAGGCTCAGCTTTCCAGTCAGTTTCTGAGGGATGATTGTGTTGAATGCTGAACTGAAGTCTGTGAACAGCATCCAAACGTCTGTGTCTTTTTTGTGCAGGTGGGTTAGGGCCAGGTGGATGGTGATGGCAATGGCATCGTCTGTTGAGTGTTTGGGACGCTACGCAAACTGCATGGGGTCCAGTGAGGGGGGGGGGGCGCAGCAGGGTCTTGATATGTGTCCTGACGAGCCTCTTGAAACACTTCATGCTAATGGGTGGGAAGGTGGGCCTCGGGACTTCAATTATGTGATAATAATCTTATGTGTGCTTACTGTGTGTGAATGTTGGTAACGTGTGTTCGCATATTGACCTTGTGGCAACGCTGTCTCGTCTGGCCGTGTTCATATATGGATAAATGGCAATTAATCTTGAAATGAATTGAATTGAATTGAATTGAATTGAGGAGGGTTGTAGGCTGAAAGGGGAGGAGAGAAGTAAGAGTGAAAGAAAGTTGGCGTGAGAGGAATGAGAAAGTGGCTAGGGGAAGGAGGGTAGGGAGAGGAGAGTATGAAAGGATGGAGGAATGATTCTGAGAGATAAGAGGGTATACGGTGTGTTTGGAGTGGGCTGCGAGAATGGTGAGAGATAGGAAGGAATAGGGAGAGAAGTAGTCGAGTGCACTGTGGAGAGGGGAGGGTAGAAGTCTGTGAGGGAGCTGCACACATTCAAACAGGATTTTCTATGTTCTCAGTCGCAATATAGGATCTGATTGTTAACACAAAAATAGTAAAGTACACAATAAAAGACCAGCAAGACGACAAAAGGAGAGAACGCAAAGAGAAGCCAGAAACTACCCAACACATCACAAGCCCTTGCAACAGTTTAATTCAATCTGATTAATTACAGCGGCAGAATCAAGTGGCACGCATCATTCACCAAAACCTTGCTTTGAAACACAAACTCATGAAAGATACTATACCTTACTACAAATATAATCCTCATTCAGTCTGAGAAACAAAGTATGCATTGATATGGTGATGGATCCATTATTACATATCCATAATAACCGTCCGATACATTACAGGATAAACAAGCAGTAACAACTTCATTGATGGATCCATTCAAAACATACACAACATTCTGAAATCCAGAAATGAAAACAACAAAATATACTGACTTACAGGAGAAATTTGTTAGACTATGGTTTGAACAGGGTATACATTGCACCGCCAGTAATATCTTCAAAGTCACCACACAATAACATTAAACTATTAGGCCGAGGCGGCAATATTTATGTAAATGTCCAAACGCACCAGTACTAAACCCCACTAGAATAGTCGGAAAGTTTTTTAGCAATTGAGAAGTCATCACCTTTTTTTGTTACTCTCCCATCCCCGCCAGACATCCAAGGAAATGAGAAAGAAATGTGCTTTGCTCACAAAGTAATGCCAGTCACCTTTAGAAATAGACTTTCTTCAGATGATATTTGGAACTTGTGCCGGTGAACACATCAGGAAACTGATACAAACTCACTGGATACATGTGCACACAAATGTTGAAGTTTGAATATCTTTAAACGTGGACGTTGTCTGCTCATGGCGTGTTCACGGACGTGCCGATCGGATGTTGGATACAATCAGTTAAATATCACTGCAGTGTTGTCTACTCACTGCGAGCACGGAGCGGTCCCGAGCTGATCTCTGGTGCGCTCAGTGTGAATTCCGCCCGTTCTCCTTGTGCCGGCAGTGCCAGGTGCTCCATTTCCTCACCGTCAGCGAGAAAAAATGGATATGCCGATCACTAGACAGGTGAGTAATTACATTGGAGGGCGGGATTTGTTATCGATAGACGTATGGCAGTAACGGCAGCGCGAATATGGTGGAAAATACAAATAAAAGGTAGTTTGAGTTTAATAATTGGTAGGAGGTGGAAGTCGCCGGCTGCAGTAGCCGAAGAGTCTGTCCCGGAGATGGGTCTCGCTCGGACTCTCAACGACTGTCGCAGCTACCACGTTGTCCGATGACCGTCAGTTCTATAGAAAAACTGCGACAGACTCTGAGAAGAACTTAGACAGTTTGTTAATTAGTTGAATAATTGACGTGAGGGGATATTTCACTGCGCTGATCAACTGCTCTCTGAACTTCGACTGAGTTACCCCATAAATAAACGTGTTTGTGCAACAACTTAGTATCATCAGCATGTCTCCGGTGTGTTGGAAAATGTATTCAGTATCGTTGTAACTAATCTGATCCAATCCAGTTATGGTGTAATAAAGGAATTCGGCAACTTTTACTGACCACAGAATGACAAAGCTTCCTGAAATGCCGAGAAGTAAGATCACAGACCGCCTTCTGCTTTCCATCTCCGGGTCACTGCGGTTCTCTGCTTTGCTGTGATCCCTCAGCCCCTTACGGACGCGACTAGTCACTAAAATGTGTCTGACTGTCAAAGCATTGAACAGCAGTATTAACACGAACGGGAGTAATGGCGTTAGAACGTTAGAAAGCCAGCTGTATCCCACCCAGCCAGGATCCGTATAGTAAATCGATTTACGAATGCAGCCCCAGGGTACATTGTCTATTACTTTCATAGGTCGATACATAAAGAAGTAAGGCACACTTTTAAAACAGAAAAGAATGCCGGTAGTTGTCAAAACTACAGCAGCAGTTTTTCCGGTGCAATATTTTGCTTTCAGCTTTCGGCAACAGATGGCGACAAACCGATCAAACGTAAAGTTGACAGTGAACCAGACAGAACTGTCTGTGGCAGCCCGTAAGGGGGGAGAGTACACACTGCATAAGGGGGTTATCCCCAGAACCGACCCGGGCACGTAATAATGAAGGACCCGCCCCAATATAACCTGAAAGATGACAGTTAGTAGATCCACCGTTGCCATGGCCACCAGGTAGCGAGTGGTGCAGGTGGAAAGGCCGCATTTTCCCCGGGACAGGATTACAATCGCTACGATATTCACTGGAGAAATAGCAGAAAGAATGAGTGAATTACTGTCACGCCGCACCACGGGTCTCAGCGCAGAGACATATTTGAAACTGAGAACAATCAAAGTCTGCAGACATCGCATTTCTGGATTTTAACAGTGGTAAAGTGGGACTCGCAGATTCCTCGTACTATTACATGCTGGGTGAATGGTAAAACTACAAGGTCCTGGATGAGGAACAGGGTTTGGGATTGAGGCATTGTCCACTAATCAGGGATTGTTCTTTGGTTTGGAGAAATCATCTTCTGGTTCGCCTCTTTAAAATTTTGCAACCTATTTGACCGTAGTCGATTGCAATCAGGTAGTTTTAGTTTTCGATTTTTAAGATTTTGCATGTATTTTGAACGTTGGTGCTTAAACGATCTAAATTTCAAGGGAATGCCAAAGTATGTTTTTCAAAATACTCAGCTTTTGGGGGTTGCTCAAAAGTTACTGCAGCATCATTTTAAAAGCTGCAATGCCTTTTGTTCCAGAGCGGAGTATCGCATGTACCTTACCCCGTCTGACCGCAACAGACACTGCTGGATTGGTTCTTAACTCCCTCTTCAGTACACCTATAGTAGGACATGAAAACAACCCCTAGTGCACTAAAATGCACAAAGACCCTTACTTAAATGCGATGTCTACCGCTCTACCCTGAATCTCCCCGGTGATCTAATTCCCGCGTTCCTTTCAAAAGAACAAAGCGCAATACTTTAAATCTGGATGTAATGCATGTTACGCTATTAACACCGAGTAACACCAAGTAACCCTTTAAGTGTCGTGCGCGCTGGAGAGGCGGAATTTATTTTTACAGGGGATTCATATCGCTCAATCAAAACGGTTTCTCATAAATCAGCAAAATATATCCATCTCTCCGATCTGTTTCAACTGCCGGTTTAGTTTCGATTGAGGCCAAGGTTTGAACTGCAAGGATATTGCTGAGCGAAAAGACAGTTTTGTCACAATGTCTGCACCCCACTCACTGATACACCGGCATCACAACGCTGTCGGTAACGGAACGAGTCTAAAGACCGCGCACACAGAACAGCAAAAGTCAGTTCGCCTATGTTCTTACCAGGAACACCGATAACGGCAATGGCCGTGAAATATATCTTCCTCACACTGTAAAATGTTTCACGCATGCTGTGTAAGATTTAGCCTGTCTCCAATCTGCCCGCGATCTCGCTGAAGAAACTCTGAGCTGATGAATCTCCACGGTCATTCATTTATACTCGCTCCAACACAATGAATATTCAATACTACGCAATGCTGACGTGTCTTCCAACAGCTGGGATAAAAATAAACACGATGTCATTCAAGTTAAATGCCAGTTCTGGCCAGATAAGGAGAACTTGACAGGAAATTGCAAAATCTCAAAGACGAGGAAATGACGATTCGAGATGTCAGTGAATGTTGTTTCGAAACACTCTCAGCACAACTGTCGGTTTCATGGTTGTGATTGTTGATCACGTCCTTTCCTTGGATCCATGGACGTTGACATCATTGACCAATGCTGTATTGTCGTTGACTGTTCTGTTTCATTGAGAATTGTTCCGGTGATAGATTCTACAATACTATTACATAAAACAGAATAAGCTGTTTGCATGTCCCTGTAATATAGTGAAGGGTCTTAAACTAACATCGCATTCGAAGATAGTCGTTCAGCAAATGAATTTCAACACACACAACATGCTGGAGAAACTCAACAGGTCAGGCAGCATCTCTGGAAATATAGGAACACTCGACGCTGTGTCCGAGACCCTTCTTCTAATTCATGAACGCGTCGTCCAGCCCCTCTGCTACATCGACAAAATATTCTAGTGGCCAACCGTTTCCATTTCTTTCCCCATTTCCGGTTCAACATATCCATTCTCTCCTCTTCTGCCGCGATATGTCCACACTCACATTGCAGGAGTTACACCTTTAATTTCGTCAAGGTAAGCTCCAAACTTATAGCATGGGCATGGATAGCTCTACCTTCCGGTTTTTCCGTCTCTCCCTTCCCTCTTCTTCATATCTCCGCTCTGGAATCTTACTCTTCTCCTCAACTGTCTTTCCTCTCCCCCTGATGCCCCTCCTCCTTCCTTTTCTCCCACGAACCACTCTCCTGTCTTATCAGATTCCGTCCTCTCCAGCACTTTGTCTTTTCTGCTTATCACCTCCCAGCCTCTTATTTTGCCATCCTCCTACAACCACTAGGCTTCACCTATCACTTTAAGGCTTGTCCTCCTCCCCTTCCCTCCAACCTTCTTAATCTGGCATTTTCCTCCTTTTCTCCAGCCCTCTTGAAGGGTGGAGCCCGAAACATCAACTGTGTATGCAGTTCCATAGATGCTGCCTGACTGGTTGAGTTCCTGGAGCCCTGGTGCAACCCCTCACATGGAAAACCAGCTCCCGTCAAGGTTCGCACCGATATGACACAAAGCAATTCAATCAGCCTAGACACGACCCTCGCATTGGTGAAAATGCTTAAATTGACAGAGCATCTGCATTCATTAAATTTCAACCAACAATGCCAATGAGGTTTGTAGATGCACTGAATTGGTATTGTTGTTGACAGGGAGGTAGGCAGTTGACCTGCACTTCTGTTGGAAATATAACACAATCTTCTCTAATCCGTGGTTTCGTGACAAAGTTATTATGTATTGAGTGGTCTGAAGTAAATGGCACACAGGGAGAGGCTTCCACTGTGTTGAGATGTTTATTGCAATCGTAAATAAATGGGTCGTGGGTTATGGGATTAAATACATTCGATGGACACTGGACCGCAGATCACGGTCAATACTGAGATGTGTGGTGACTATATCCCATGTGTGATTAGTGCTGGACATCTCTACATTTCCGGACAGGATGAGTGAAACTTCGATTGACCCAAGAGTACGATTGCCTAAAGGCAATCTTCAGCGACAAGAGCACACGATCCAGACATAGCAGGGAACCAGTGACTACGGTCCGCTGCTGTCATCCAGCTCTGCGCCTCGGTGTAGCAACTCCACACGTGTCATCGCACTCCCTCTGAACCGTGGATTCTCTTGTCTAAACGGATTCGACGGATCTCTAACCCGATGCTGCAACTTCCTGCACCAGAGCGTCCTAGACTTCGGAATCCAGTGTTCTCTGTTTTCTGTACGCCGTGACAAGATAGTCTTCTCAGCCTGTCTGTTGACCGCTCTGACCTGGGCCACCGCTAACAACGTCAGCATTTACAATAGATATGGGATTTCACCGCTGACAGGCGCCGGGCCGCCAACCATCGGGAATGCGTGGAGGAAGCAGCGGATCTGATACTTCACCTGTGACACGGAATGTGCCCGTGGAATCCAGGACCCTCGCCCCGGGGTTCGGCAAGAGTGACGGAAGAGACGCTTGTCCATTTCCGTAAAGGAGGCACCGGATCTGATACTTCACCTGTGACACGGATTGTGCCCATGGAATCCAGGACCCTCGCCCCGGGGTTCGGCTAGAGTGGCGGAACAGCCGCTTGTCCATTTCCATTACACCCTCTCGGAGCAATTGATAGCTGAGCTGGTTACATGGGAGTTGACCACCGACCTCTAAGACCACAACAGTCTGGCTCTAGGTATTGACAGCGATCTTATGGACTTAACCTCATCAGCAATGCCTCCAGAACCCACGCGGTGAGAGAGAGATTCATTAACGGCCTCAAGAGTTCGAGCGTCGGTGGAGGAAACAAAAAACAGCGGAGCTAATACGGTGGAGCCGACCACCAACACATAAAATGTCGAATGAGTCGGCTCTCCCCGGCCCCTCGTTCCATTACCATAGCCCGACTCACTCCCACTGTCCTCCACAATTCGTCGGCTCCACATACGATGGAGGCTCTGCTGGATTCCGGCTCAGCAAATTACTTTCTGGATGGGAATGTGCGTGTGCAGCTTGGACGCTAACCGAAGCTCTGTCTCACACCATCGACATCGTGCCATTGACGAACCGCCCTCGGGAGCTGGACAGATTGTGCACCACGAGTCCGTTCAATTATTTTCACTTTGGGTTACTCTTGGCTCCCTACTAAAGACCTTCAACTCGCCTGGTCGTCCAGAACACTGTGGAGTAGAAGACCCAGCAGCAGGTTTACTGGCCTGCAACCTCAGTTGACTTCACCCCATAAATCCGTGGAAAGGGATATAACCACGGGACTATCCCAACTTAGCTATCGCCTGCAGTGATAGAGAAGCAAACATCCCGTCTCTCACAGACATGACTGTGTACTCGAACTCTTTCGGGGAACCTCCCCATCCCGTGGCACTTTGTTCTCCTACACTCCTGCAAAGGTGGAAAGTTGTGTTTCAGAATAAACTCTTTGAGTTTCTAGGACTCAGCTCTCTTATCGCACTCTGGTTCCCCCAGTCTGAATTATCTAATGACTAAATACAAGGGAGTTTCTCGTGATCCTGACCGGTATATACATGCCGCTAAATTCCCATGTTAAGCAGGTACTGGAGATATTGAATGATATCATCAACAAACAAGAAACCGTCCAACTCGACTTCTTCCTAATAAATTTGGTGACTTCAATCAGTCTTTGAAATCATTGACGCAAACTTCAATCAGTCTTGTTTGAAGAAATCTCTGCCCAATTATCTTCGAAATGTAACCTGCAACACCGACGGTCAGAAAGCACTCGGCCATTGCTAGACTACGATGTGGGATGCCGACAGAACCCAGACAATATTGAGGGAAGTCTGATCACTTGGCTGTACATTTCCTCCCTGTGATCAGGAAGAATTAAACAGCAGGACTTCAGACATTTAACAGCAAGTGGGAGGAAGGGGGCGGCTGTAGGATTGTTTCCATTCGGCGAACTTAGCCCTGCTAAGGACTTACCGGAGGGTCTGAAGGAACATCACCGTGGGTGTCACAGACTTTCTAAAAGCAGTCGTAGACGAGTGTGTCCCCAGCAAATCATTCAGTGTCTTCCCCAGTCGAATCCGTGGCTGAACAGTAAGATCCGCAATTTGCTGAGGGCCAAACCTGAAACACTGACAAATGCTCCACAGCTGTGTCAGGGCTTAAAAGATGTTACTTCTTACAAAATGAAAGCCATGCTTTCAGATGATCACAATGCCGTCTAAGCTCGCTTTGACCGTCAACACATGGAGGAACCTTCAAGAGCTCCCAAAGCTTCCGATGACCTGATGATTTCCGTCTCTTTGCCGACATGACAGCGTCGTTCAGGAGGCTGAAAGAACGGTAAGCATCGGGCCCAGACTGAGCACCTGTCCGAGTACTAATGACCTGTGCTGATCAACTGTCTGGGGTTTTCACCCATGTCTTTAATATATCGCGCAGACAGTCTGGGGCAGACTACTGGCTCTTGCAGGCTTCAATTATACTGGGGCCTGAGAAGAATGCAGTCATCTGTCTCAAGTACCATCGGCTATTCGCACTGCGATGAAATGCTTTGGTGATGAAGCATATCAACTCCTGCCTGAGAAGCGACTTAGATCCGCTCCAGTTAACCTGCGCTCACAACAGGTCCCAGCGCCAGTCCCAGTCATGCCCTGGCAGTCTCCTGTGCCGCTCTCCTATTGCTCTATTCATAACAGTGTCGGGTGGTGTATGGTCATGCACTTCAGTAGAAGAAATTAAAGAGCTGACTATTATCTAAACAGAGAGAAAATACAGAACGAAACCTCAGGTGCAAAGTGATTTAGGGGTCTTGTGCAGGATTCCCTAGAGGTTATTTTGCAGTTTGAGTCTGTGCTGTGGAAGACAAATGCGATGCTCGCATTGTTTAAGAGTACTAAAATATAAAAGCAAGGATTACCGGCTTGTCATATGAAGAGTGGTTGATGTCTCGGGGCCTGTATTGACAGGATTTAAGAAGGGTGAGGGGTGAACTCAGTGAAACCTATCGGACGTTAAAGGATTAAGTTAAGGTGGATGTGGAGAGGAAGTTTCCTTTGGTGGGAGAGCATAGGAACAGAGAAAACAACCTCAGAATAGAAGGGATTGAGAACGGAGATGAGGAGGAATTTTTCTAGCCAGAGACTGTTGAATCTGTGGAATTCCTTGCCACAGGCAGCTGTGGATGTCGTATTTATATATACTTAAGGTCAAGTGTGACATTGTTCAGGGCATGATGGAATAGCGGAGGGAAGGCAGGAGATGGATCAGCCAGTACGAAAGGACAGAGCACAATCGATGGGCCAAATGGCCCAATTCCGTTCCAATCTTACGGTGTTATGATCTATTCCGTAGACATTTTCCAATTTCTAAAGTGGAGTGTTGTTTCCTTCAGCCATATTTTGGCTTTAGATGACCCTTAACTTGAGAAAGGATGTTGACCAAAGCCAAAATGATATTTTATTTCCCAACTGACCTTCATATCCGCAGACCATTCCGTAATCCGCCGAGTACGCATATTGATATTATTTTTACTTTTTTTCCCTCAGCCAAGTGGGTGAAACATGAGGTATGGGAATAGCCAAGCACAGTCATTTCTCAATCGCCTAGAATCTTCAGACTATTTTGTTGGTTGTGACTATTGCGGCTTTCTGGAGATTTATTACTGGGACGAATTATTGAAGGAGGCATGATACCAGTTGTGGATATTGCTATTGGATCAATGTACACAATGTTCATGTCCACAGAATTCAAATTCCTTCTCATTCAGCATATTTCAGTTGCTTGTCACTTACTGATTTTTGTAAGTTTTGTGCGTTTGGAACAACTACGTTTTTCACTTAAGTTGTTCCTAATTGTTGAGCTGTATTATTACAGCATTTCTGGACGTTTTTATTCTGGTTCGTCCTGACTATAGTTACAGATCGGTCGTAATATAAAGAAATTTATCACAGATTATTTTTCCCAGCCTGAGAGAATGTATTTTAAAGACTAAATCAGAACCAAGGTCCAGAATAACTCATCTAGTAGAAAGTGAAGCCTGCTAACTCTTGTCCTGCTGTCTGGGTCAAGGGTGCAGGTGTGTTAATTTCCAACATAGACTTTGCAGGGCAGTGAAAGGTAAATGAGAACAAGGATCCTTATTCAGTCTATGAGACGAACTGCAACCTATTTGTTACAAAGTACAAACAACCTATTATTTTATACATTTCTAGTGCAAGATCTACACACGAGACATTTCGAACAAAGCCACCCATTGACAGCATCGCATTGGTCTGTGATGATAAAGTCTATGGAGCCTAGGAATGGACGAAATTAACCATAACAATCACGAAACCGAGAGGTAAATCTGAGGGTGATTTGCAACAACATGAATTTACTTCTTGAAATGTCATTTGCTTGTCTTTAAGATTTGCATTTTCGTGTCAAGCTATCCATACCTCATTACAATTTGGATTTTAATTGAATGGTATCATGTTTCTTTTACCCCAGCTGATGGGAGATACGTCAGCCTTGTGTACTGTTGAATATTCAATGTGCTGGAGCGAGTGTAAATACATGGCCGTTGAGATACATCAGCTCAGAGTTCAGGGAAATTGTGGCAACTGTAAGACAGGCTGAATCTCACACAGCATGCTTGAAACATTTTACCGTGTCAGAAAGACGTTGTACGTGATCATTGCTGTTATTGGTGTTCCTGGTAAGAGCATAGCCAAACCAATATTTGTTGTTCTCTGTCCGCGTTCTTAGGACTTGTTCAGTTACCGATCTCCTGATATCTAAATTTGAGCTTGGCATTGGAGGCTTCATTGTCGACAGCTACTCTGCTCCGACCGTGGAAATGTCATCCATTGAAGGTTTTTCTTTCCGTTGTCGTTTTCAGTTCGGTGGTATGCCAGAAGAGCTCACATGTTATGTGGTATGTCCTCATCCTGCTGAATCCTATTATCGTTGTTTAAATTATAAACTTTGAAGGTTTAATGTGAGTGGGAGAGAAGGAATGAAACTTTCCCAAAACCCTGTCTGAGTGTGTACACTCCCTCACCATCTTCCTCCCTCCAGAGTGCTCTGATCTTCTCCGTCACCCCTTCCCCCCCACCACTCACCAACCTCTCACCCATCAGCTCATCCTCTTCTCTGTCACACACCTCCATCTTCTCTTCATATCCCCACCCATTGCACCTCATCCTAATTATCCCCTCCCTCATTCTCACCTCCTCCTCTTACTCCACTCATCACCTCTCCCTCCTTCTCCCCTTTCTCTTTTTTGAAAGCCTCACCGCATACTGACGGTCACTGAATCTAGCCCGTGTACTATCCAGGATAGTACAGAAAAAGAAAGAGGGACAGAGCCTTTGGGACAGGAAGAGAAAGACGGCGAGAGTGTCGCGGGGACAGACGGAGAAGAGATGGGGGGGGGAGAGGGGCGGAGCGATAAAGGAGAGGAGAGAGGCGAGGGAGAGAATGGCGGTTAAAGATATAGACATGGGTAAGAAATAAACGAGCAAGAGGAGGAGATGCAGGAGAAAGAGAGAGGGGAGGGATAGGGAAGAGAGCGGGATTGAAAAGGATAAGAGAGGAAGGAGAAGCGAAGACTGGAAGCAAAGAGAGGATGGGGAAAAAGGTCACGCTATGATGGGGAGAAGCACGAGGAGCAAGCCGAGGAAGCGGGAGAAGAGACACAGAGACGGGAAGAGAAAGACGGGAGAGAGGGACACACATGGTTGGAGTGAGAGATAGGTCTGGGACGTATGAAGGAAGTGAGCCTGTGGAGAGAGAGAGAGGGGCGAGAGAGAGACTGAGGTTGAAAGAGACGGTAAGAGAAAGAGTGGGGAAAAATGACTGCGGAGTGACTAACTGGGGCAAGCGGCAATGCGGAGAGAGAGAGAGATGTGGAAGGGAGAAACTCGGGGGAGAATATCCAGCGAGAGGTTCGGATGGAGAGAGAGAGCACTGTTAGAGAAAGAGAGACAGGAACGAGAGGGAGACTGAAGAGAGAGAGAGAGATTTAGGGAGAGAGAGACTGGGGAGAATGAGAGGTTGGAGAGATAGAAGGAGATGGGAAAGAGAGATTGGAGAGAGCGAGCGACGACTGAGAGAAACAGGGAGAAAGTGGAAAGGAGAGTGGGAAAGGTGAGGAGTGGGGAGAAAGGGACGGGGAAGGAAAAAAAAAAACAATTGCAGAGAGATATTGGGTGATAGAGCAAGAGTAAATGTGGAGGGGCAGACCAGATGATGGCAGAAGAGAAACAGTGGAGCAAGAAACTTAGGGCCCAGGGGTAACGCGAGTGACACGGGGGAGGAAACTGGGCAAGAAGAGAGACACGGTTTGAAAGACGTTAGGGGAGCAAAACGTGGAAGAGAAGACGGAGAAAAGAGTCGGATGCGAGAGGGAGTCTGCCGCGAACGATACACGGCAAGCAGAGAAAAAATGGGGCGAGAAAGTATAAAAAAAGTAGAGAGGGTGGACGGGGAGTGAGGCTGGGGGAGATGGAGAAAGATTCTGGGGCATAGAGACATAGAGACCGGGGAGGGAGAAATTGGAGAGAGGAAGATGATGCGAAATGAAGAGACAAGGGAGAGAATGTGAGAGGGTAACTGGATAGCTTCGGAGAGTGAAACTGGGAAAGTGGTGAGATAGACGGGCAGTGTTTATTTCTATGTTTCCGACACGCCAGCCTCCACAGCTGTACTCTGTACAGTGTTGCAGGGATCCACGCAGTCAGTCAGTAATACAATCTACCTTCACTTCTTTAAATGACTGTCCCTAACATAAAACTGTGACCTCTTGTTCTTTAACCTCCTAACAGTCAAAATGTGTTGGAGTTTATCTTCCTTTGCAATCAGATAAAACAATCAGATAAGCAAAACCATCATTTTTATCTCCCATTTGCCAGCACTCAGCCATAGTCTTCACTGCTTCTAAGTATTTGTAAGTTTCTCCCCCTTTCTGAACTACGGCAATCCGAATGGCAGACACCGATGGATGAGTAAACATTATCCCCCTGCGCTTCACAATAAACCAAATCCCACTGCGCTTTGACACCCCTGTGGTCCGAACAGGTTGCTCTCTCTTAAACCGATTTATGTTTCTCATCATTTGTATTCCACTATTACGTCTGCTCAGGTTGTTCCACGTCCCTGAAATAATCCCCCGCCTTTTCAAAGGTTCCTCATTAATGAAATATTCCATCCCACACAATATTCATCCATGTCCCACTTCGGCACATTCATGTAGTGTAATCATATCTGTAGCGTACTGTGACTGTCAGAACTATACATGATATAGTAGCCGTGCAACAACGTATGTTTCATAATGCAGGCAACACATCTTCGCTACATTCATCTGGCGGATAATAATGCCATGTAACCTTTCTGAATTATTCACATTTATTTGAAGACTTCAGACATGGAGAAATATTGCACAGAGTGAAGGGCTGCACGGACGGGGTAAGGAAAATTGAGTAAATCCCTGTGGATACCGCTTCGCACAGAGCGAAGGGCTGTACGGACAGGGTAAGGAAAATTGAGTAAATCCCTGTGGATACCGCTTCGCACAGAGCGAAGGGCTGCACGGGCAGGGTAAGGAAAAGTAGAGTAAATCCCTGTGGATACCGCTTCGCACAGAGCGAAGGGCTGCACGGGCAGGGTAAGGAAAATTGAGTAAATCCCTGTGGATACCGCTTCGCACAGAGCGAAGGGCTGTACGGACAGGGTAAGGAAAATTGAGTAAATCCCTGTGGATACCGCTTCGCACAGAGCGAAGGGCTGCACGGGCAGGGTAAGGAAAATTGAGTAAATCCCTGTGGATACCGCTTCGCACAGAGCGAAGGGCTGCACGGGCAGGGTAAGGAAAAGTAGAGTAAATCCCTGTGGATACCGCTTCGCACAGAGCGAAGGGCTGCACGGGCAGGGTAAGGAAAAGTAGAGTAAATCCCTGTGGATACCGCTTCGCACAGAGCGAAGGGCTGCACGGGCAGGGTAAGGAAAATTGAGTAAATCCCTGTGGATACCGCTTCGCACAGAGTGAAGGGCTTCACGGGCAGGGTAAGGAAAATTGAGTAACTCCCTGTGGATACCGCTTCGCACAGAGCGATGGGCTGCACGGGCAGGGTAAGGAAAAGTAGAGTAAATCTCTGTGGATACCGCTTAGCACAGACGAAGGACTGCACGGGCAGGGTAAAGAAAAGTAGAGTAAATCCCTGTGGATACCGCTTCGCACAGAGCGAAGGGCTGAACGGGCAGGGTAAGGGAAAATAGAATAGAATTAGAGTAGAAAATCCTCGTGGATACCGCCTTAAGAGATAAGGGTCTGAACAGACGAGGTGCAAAGAGCAAGTTCTGTGGGTACCGCTCTGAATAGAGTTCTGCACGGGCAGAACAGAATAGACGAGGCATAGAATTCCCGTTAATTAAATATGAGATCACAAAAACTTCAGAAAAATGGGAAAGAAGAACTAAAAACCTGGTCACAAAGTGGCCAAGAGAAGGAAAGTTTGATGTAAGTTTGTGCGAATAAATGGAGGGACTAATTAAAATATTACAAACCAAAAGATAAATCTAAGAAAAGAGGGCAAAAAAGAGAACGAGAAATGGAAGTGCTAAAACTCTTCAGAACGGAGGGAGAAAGGCTGAGGAGGACAGGTAGAATATTGATTACAAACGAGGAAGACACTAAGGTGCTGGAGAAACAGCCTGTTAGAGAGAGAGGAGGGTACGGTGAGAAGCTGGCTTCAGCTCCGTACCCGGATGCGAAAGAAACAGAAAAACCCCCTCCCTATAATGAGGAAGGAACCCCTAAGCAGTGCCCCCTGCTGACGAGAACAGTAAACATGCAGGGAGAAGTCCAAGTTTGGGATAATGAGGAGGAAATAAACAATACGAGAAGGAAAAAAGCGGCGATATAGAACGAGATAGAGGGAGAAAAGATAAAGATAGAACAGGAAAGAAGGGAGATGGAAAGAGAAGTAGAGAGGCTACACCAGCTGAGAGAGAAGAGGGATTATGAGGAGTATCGGTTATACTGTAGAGCAAGGGTGTCAAACTCATTTTAGGTCACGGGCCGGATTGAGCAAAATGCAGCTTCATGCGGGCCGGATCAGTCGGACGCGTGCGAACGCAGCTTTCGTTGCCTCCGTTTTTTCAGCCTGCTCTCATGTGTCTCAGTCTCTGCTATAACTACAAAGTGTTTCACTTTACAAATTCCGTTTCTTATGAAGAAGACTGCCGAGCAAGACTGCCGAATAAACACTAAAAACCCTGAAAACCTGGTACCTGAATAAACTCAGCATTAGCCATATCATTCGCCATAGGCGCTTCGATTACTGGGGCCAGCTTTAATAGTAATTAGATATTATCTCGCGCGCCAAAGATAATTCCACCGCGGGCCTTGAGTTTGACATATATGCTGTAGAGACAGACAGACTAGAAGAGAACAGGAATCATCTAGACAGCAAGAATGGAGCGAGTTGAGAGGAAGTTGGAGGAAGGTAGGAGACGAGAGTTTGGAGGAAATACCAGAGAGGACGGAGAAGCAGATATTGGAGATGGAAGAGGGGACTAGAGTGGAGAAGGAGCAAGGAAGAAGGTATACCCCAGGAAGGTATGAGTGGCAGCCAGTAGTACTAGGGCCAGCAATAGATGAAGAACCAAGTGAGGAAGGAAGCTTGATTACATGGAACGGGGAGAAGGAAATGCTGCCACTGCTGGTAAAGGGATCAGGACAAGTAAAGTATATCCCTTGGGGATCCCAGGACCTGGAAGGGCTGAAAAATACTCTGCCTATTTTGCACGAGGGGGCAGGAAAGTGGATTAGAGCCTTTGAGAAGGAAACAACGGGACGATTGTTGGCTGTGGGAGATTTGAAGGCACTGCTGATAAGATTGATGGGAACTTCCAAGTTGAAAGAACTGATGGAAATGGCTGACGTACAGAATGTGGACAGTCCACAGACTGTTGGGGCCAATTTTGATCCAGTGAGACAGAGGGTATGGCAGGCGCTCAGGAAGCTTTATCCACCCAGAGTAGACCCCAAAGCCATAAAGGGGGAACTACTGGGAGACACTGAAAACGCAGCAGCCTATGCAGAAAACCAGTTGAAAAAAGTGGAGACTGGAGACTGAGCAAGAGGTGGAAAATAACTTGTTACTGAACTGACTGTTCCGACAGAGCATTTTGGATGCAATGCCTCCGCAGGTCAAGTCTAAATTGGAGGAAGTGGTTGGGCTGTCATCACTGACCCCACGACCATTCAGTGATCACGTAGTTCACACGGTGGAGAAATATCGGAGAGTAAAACGAAAGCTGGCTGAGCAGCAAGAAGAGGTGCTGCGAAAGGTATTGCAAATGCAGCTCGAAGAACTGAAATAGAAGGAGAAAGAAAAAAGCAAAAAGATGCTGCCAGCCATCACTAGTGTGATTACAGCATTTCCACAGATGCCCTATTGGGGACAGAGTAGAGTTGAGCAAGAGCCCAGACAGGACTGGGAGTCCCAAGGAGGGGGGCAGAGGAGTTATGGGCAAAGAGGATTAGAGAAGAGACAGGGGGAAAGAGAGGCAGAAAGATTGTGTTGGGGATGCAGCCAGCCTGGACACATTTAAACCATGGCCTGGACACATTTAAACCATGGCCCGTCTCGTATCAGCAGGAGCCGATGGTAAAGGAGCCACAGTTTGGCCACATGCCGGCTCCTGGGGGTCCAAGCACACCTGTAAACCCCTACGCAAGGTATTAGGGGTGCCCCGAGAACTTGAGTGGGAAGGAACATTACCCAATGATAACGAGGGAGGCAGAGGAGGAACCTATGGTTCAGGTTATGTTAGAAGGGCAACTGACACCAATGATGATAGATACTGGAGCCACGTACACTTGCGTACAGCCGCAGTATGCCCTTCACCTTCCCATGTCAGGAAAGTTTATTAAGACGGTAGGGTTCTTGGGGAAAACACAGTTGACACAGTGCACGGCTCCAGTGCATTTGAGAATGGGAAATAAAGGAATTGTTTTACCAGTACTAGTATCTGAAGGAACTCCGATTAACTTGTTAGGCAGAGATGCTTTATTGAAACTGGAATTAAAATTAGAATGTACTAGAAACGGGCTGATCGTGGAAGGAACAGACGTTGAGCTAGTAGTTAGGGAGGCTAAGAAAGCCAATGTTTTTTTGGATAGGGGACATAGAAGATCAGATTTGGGAAACCTGGGAGAAGTGGAAACAGGGCGCGCAGGCCATATTACCTGAGGCTGTAGCGCCCAAATCTGAGTTACATTGTACTGTAATTTTCGATGAGACTCAGAGTAAGGAGGTAGAGGAGAGATGGAACCTGAGGACAGATATCCGACAACACCTGAAAGGAGAAGCTATAGTAATTGAGAAGCAGGGGGCGGCCCTGCAAGTCAGGTGGAATACCTTTTTGAAGAAATGGCACAGGATACCGGAAGCTGCACCCCACATAATACTGCTGGTAAATGAGGGATACCAGTCTAAAGGCCTAGGACCCCTAGTAAAGCAGGTAAGCACCGTAGTGGTTTGGAGAAAGGTTATGCATGAGGTATGGATATCCGGAGACAACAACTACATTAAGATAGGGGTAAACATAGATGTGACAGGAACTATGAAGGAAGTTGAAGTAACTCCTCAGCCACACATGCCGTTGTTGGGGCAGGCAAGGGGTCGGCAGAAAAATAAAAGGTTGGACAAGTTGTCATCTATTCTGTGGTCGCAACATGACACGGACGTGGGGAAGATAAAAACAGCCAGTCCGGTGGAGGGATGGCTAAAGAAAGGAGCAGTTCCACCTAGGAGACCACAATATCCCAAAGGCGGACAAGTCTAAGTGGAGACTGGTGCATGACTTACGAGCAGTGAATGAGGTAGTGGGGGATTTGGCAGCAGTGTTCCTGATTGATTTATGTTCGGCTTTCTTCAGCATTCCCCTAGCCGAACAGTGTCAGTAATTGTTTGCATTTACATACAGAGGCAGCGAGTACACCTACACTAGAATGCCACAAGGATTTAAGCATTTGCACATGTTTTTAACCAAGTCTTGAAGGCAGATTTGGGTGGCATTCCGCTGGAAAGTACACTGATACAGTATGTGGATGATTTGCTCTGAAATTGAGGAGCAGTGTGAACAGGATACTATGACTCTTTTAGAGAAACTGGCGTATGGAGGACGAAAGTAGCTAAGCAAAAGTTGCAGTTTTGCAAGCAGCAGGTGGAATACTTAGGGAGTATGGTATCTAAAGGTGTAAAGGCAATAGCGCCGTCAGATTGAAGCGATAACAAAGGCTCCAAAGCCCCAGACAGTAGGGCAGATGAGGACGTTTTTGGGAATGACAGGATATAGCTCAGACTGGATTGGAGAATATGCTGAGATTGTAGCACCACTGAGGCAGATAATGAAGGAAGCAGGCCATACCAATTTGAGAACTAGCCTGCAGTGGAATGAGGAGGCGGAGATAGCCTTCAACACTATTAAACAGGAACTGCAGTCAGCCCCGGCGTTAGCATTGCCTGACTATGAAAAGGTTTTCCATCTGTATGTAACTAATCGACGGGAAGGCTATGCCGCAGCAGTGCTGACACAAGAGACAGGTACTGGGAAAGCGAAGCAGCTAATAGCGTACTACAGTGCAAAACTAGACGAGGTGGCCCAGGGGTCTCCACTTTGTTATCAGGGATTGGCAGCACTGTACTATGCGTATGAGAAGGCATCGTCTGTAACTATGGGTTATCCTGTGATTCTGTACACACACCACAAGGTAGCAGAATTGTTGGATAGAGGGAAATTTGTGCTAACACCAGCCAGGATGGCAGCGTATCAGATGCTGTTGACATTTCCTGATGTAACCATACAAAGATGTACCACTAGCAACGTAGCTGATTATGTCCCTTTGAGCTGCAAAGGAGAACACAATGATTGTGTAGGGAAAACGATGACATTTGCCAAGCTGAGAGCAGATTTACGGTCAGAGCCACTAGAGGATTCGGATAAAAAGGTTCTGTTTGTAGATGGTTCTTTCTATAGGGATTCTGATGGGAATCATGCAGGATTCTCAATAGTACAGCAGGACCAGTCAAGCTTCAAGACCATCAGAGTGGACGCTTGTCCACAACCGTGCTCCGCCCAATTAGCAGAACTCAAGGCTTTGACAGCAGCATGTGAGACATGGAAGGTGAGAAAGTAGACATTTACACTGATTCGGCATATGCCCATGGGGTATGTCATCTGTTTGGGGCAGTGTGGAAACAGAGAGGTTTCAGGAACAGTAATGGAGACCCCATACAGCATTGTCAGCAAATTTCAGACTTAATAAAAGCACTTATGAAACCCCAAGCACTGGCTATAGTGAAATGCCAGGCACATAAGAAAGGGAATGGTATGATAACAAAAGGGAATCAAGCTGCGGGCGAAGCGGCCAGGAAAGCGTCTGGGTGTACATCAGCTGTTATTGCACCCCAGGTAAGCCTAGAGCCGGAACTCATGGTAGAGGACCTGGTTGAAATGCAAGGTAGAGCAACGTTGGCAGAACAGACGATGTGGAGGCGAAGGGGGGCCAAGCAGAACCCAGAAGGCCTGTGGAGCACGGAGGATGATTTGTGGGAAGCACCTACTCCTTTGTTGACTATCCTAATCTCAGAAGCGCATGGAGTGGACCATTGTGCAAGGGGGGAAGTAATAAATAAATAAGAAAGGATGGTTTCTGGTCACCTTACTTACAGGTTTCGGTAGACTATGTTTTAGCACAATGCGAGATTTGTGCACGGAATAACATTCGAGAGGGGATTACAACCCCAATAGTTCACATACCCGTGGCTGAAGGACTCTTTCCACATCTGGTGATCGACTACGTAGATATGATAAAGACGGTAAGAGGGAAAAGATACATTCTGGTGGTAATTGACAGGTTCAGCAGGTGGGTAGAGGCAGTGCCCTCGAAGGATCAAGGGGCAGGAACAGTGGTAAGTTCCTGACAAACGAAGTGATCCCAAGATTTGGAATATCTGCGGAGATTGGCTCGGACAACGGTTCGGTCTTCATCCAAAAGGTGGTCAAGTAGGTATTACAGGTACTGAGAATAAAGCAAAGGTTTGGATGTGTGTACCACCCACAGTCACAGGGCATGGTGGAAAGAATCAATGGCACTCTGAAGGCCAAGCTGAACAAAATTTGTGCAGAGACTAGACTGAATTGGGTTGATTCATTACCGTTAGACCTAATGAATATGCAGACTAATCGGGTAACATGCTTGACACCACATGAAATGCTAACTGGAAGGCCCATGCCAATGCCGCAATGGAGAGGACCATATAAAGGACCCAGCTTAGAGCAACTGGAACTGGAACTAAGACAATACATGCGGCAACTAACTATGATACATCAGTCTATCTCTACGCAGGAAAAGCAGAAAGAGCCGGAGACCGTCCACGGGGAAGGACCAATCCGACCGGGAGATCAGGTCTTCGTGCGAGCGTTTCGAAGGAAGTGGAGCGAACCAAGAAGGGAAGGGCCTTTCACGGTAATCAAGACATCACCCACTGCGGTTCAGGTGGAAGGGCGTTCCACTTGGTATCATCTCAACCACTGCACTAAGGCAGTTCCGTAGGTACAGACAGAGCCGGAACCCGAGGTAAGTGGTGAGGAGGAGCAGATTGCACAGACCAGCCAGGAGGAACGAGAAGCCGACACTGCAGCACAGGAATTTGACCAGGTGGTAAGAGAAGTCTTTGGTAATTCTGATGAATATGAGAATGAAGTTGGGGATAGTAGTATTCCTCCAGACAATGGGGATGGTTCGGGTACATTCAGTTTTGCCCCACAGGATAACACACCCGCCTACTATAGCGCAGATTTGGAAACCATCAACATGGAGGATATGGCATGGGAATGATGTAACCCTGGGAAACTCGGGAGCACGCAGTAAGAGAAGTAGCACACATACCGTTTTGCCGCGACAAGAGAAAACATGGTACCAATGGGCAATGTATACAGCAAGCACGATGGGAAGACAGAATTGCTACCTGTGCTCAAGGGCAAACCCTGCGCAGCATGTAATCCCCATGCCTTATAATTCTTCCACTTGTGCGCAGTGACGTAGGGAACACATGGAGCGATGTGGGGAGCGATGGGGGCAACGATGTCCTGGTCCAGTCAATGCCAGGGCTTGTTACATGAGGATTTGTGTTAACACTGATCCCTGTTATCGAAACTGTTTGAACAATGCACCCATGTGCCCATGTTGGTGTATGTTATATCAGGCGTCCTCGCAGTTTGACCAAAACAAGCTTGCCTATCACTGTAATTATAACAAACCCTGGACTATAAATAAAAGGAGCCAAACACCTATGCAGGAACAACTTATGATGCAGGATCATCTGAGTTATGAATGCTTCATGCGGGTGGGCACTCGCCCGGATGGCCACTTCCAAGGCAACTGCACTCAAACGTGGGATGTCACCCCAGGTAAAAAACACATAACGGGTTCCCCTCCTCCTAGGGTGCATTGGGCACTCAAACTATCCCATTAGCAGACACCTGGTGGCTGCGTGGACAGGAAGGAGGTCTGAGACCTACGTTCCCCCTCAATTGGGCAGGAACATGTAGGCGTGTCATGCTGCTTCAGGAAGTTATAATGTTCCCTGAAGTACAGTCCAACGCTAACTTCCCTGAGCAGCGGACACTGCTACGGCGGAAGAGAAAATATGAACCTAACCCGACAATCCGGATTGACAGAATAGGACAGCCGAGAGGTATACCTAACGAATTCAAGGCGCGGAATGAGATTGCTGCAGGCTGGGAAGCTCTCATACCTGTGATAGGGGTAAGCAAAATTGTTGAATGGATAAATTATATATACTACAATCAACAGAGGTTCATCAACTACACCGATGATGCGCTGGAGGCCTTAGGGCAACAGCTGGATGCAGTAGCAGGATGGCGTGGCAAAACAGACAGGTACTGGATTGGCTTTTGGCAGAAAAAGGGTGTGTGTGTGTAATGTTTGGAGAACAATGCTGCACTTTCATACCGAACAATACTAGCCAGGAAGGGTCTTTCACCAGAGCAATGAATAAATTAAAGAATCTGCAGAAGGAGGTCAAACAGAATGCAGGATTTGGGCATCAGTGGTTTAACTGGCAAGCTAGGCAAGAGCGATTAATTAGTTAATATATAGATGATATGCAATTAAAACTTGATTGGGTATGCTGATGAAACCGAAATGTAACTGAGATAAGAAATTACTATAAAGAATGCTGTACACCGGAGCTCGGTGGGCTTTCGGTGACAAGTTCATTGATTGCCTCAGCCTTTGTTTGCAAATAAAAGTTTAATTTTCTTGAAGAATTGTCTGTGTCTCCAGGTCATTTCAAGTAACCACGACATGATCTTGCATTTCTCGTTGCACAAGGGATTTCCTGCGATTCACCATCTGCGATCCTCTGTCATCCTGCCCCATGTCAGCGCACTGGAGTCTTCTGCGCCCTCTACTGGTGACTAAAACGGGCTTGATGGTTAATTCACGCGCCTGGGGAACCAACAGGAATGGGATTTACAGAAGTGAGGATGCAATTAAATAACTTCATTGGCATTGCAAAAGACAAGAATAAATAATATACAGACGGCGAACAAATAAATGGAGTAATTTAACATTGTATAATACTGTGAGAAACGAAAGTACCAGTAAATGTTTCTAAACCAGCTGAGCACTGTCACTGTCCCCAGAGTGATTGCCCCGATTTTCGTGGTGCAATATATTTTTTTGGTAACAAATGGCCACGGATCGATCAAAAGTGAAGAAGACTAAGTACCAGACTGAACAAAGAGGAACAGCGTGGATGTTAAACACCGATGCACACTCAGACAAGAAGAAAATTCCAGTTAGCATGTGAGCATTCGGAATCCTGCTCAATATCTGGTGCAGGACAACGATCAGCAGATCCCCCGCTTTCAATGCAACCAGTTAGCGAGTGAGAACTCCGGAGAGAATTCAAAATACTGATATGCAAAGTGACTTCGGTTCCTTCTGCAGGATACCCTAAAGTTTACCCTCCAAGGTTGAGTCGGTGGTGAAGTAGGCGAATGCAAAGTTGGCATTCATTTCTAGCGGTATAGAATACAAGAGCAATGATGTGGTTGTGAGGCTCTATAAGGGCTCATGAGACCACACTTGGAGTATTGTGTGCACTTTTGGGCTCCTTATTTCAGAAAAGATATATTGACTTTGGAGAGCATTCAGAGAAGATCCAGGAGAATGATTCAGGAATGAAAGGGCTACCTTATGAGGAACGTTTGACATCTCTTGGGCTGTATTCCGTGGAGTTCAGGAGAATGAGGGGAGATCTCAGAGAAACTTTCCGAATGTTAAAAGGCCTTAACAGATTAGATGTGCCAAAGTTATTTCCCATGGTAGAGGAGTCTAGGACAAGAGGGCACGACTTCAGGATTGAATGACGTCCATTTAGAAAAGAGATGGGGATACATTACTGTAGTCAGAGCATGGTAAATCTGTGGAATTTGTTGACAGGTCGTTGGGTGTATTTAAGGAAGGGATAGATATTTTCATGATTTGCCAGGTCATCAACGGGTAGGGGAGGAGGTAGATGCGTAGGGATGACCGGAAGAACTGGATCAGCCCATGATTGAATGGAGGGACAGACTCGCTGGGCCGAATGGCATGCATCTGCTTCTTTATCTTATGGTCTTATGCTCATACGCAATCAGCGCAAGATTAAATTCCTCACGAAGTCGTTACGAGGGGCATAAAATCTTAGTGGTTACACATCCGGTAGCGTGTTCCTTTAATTTCATGAGGGACAATGTACAAGAACAGAGATATGTTATTACAAATGTACTTGGCTTATTTCAGCTCTGACTGAAGAGCTAGTCACAGCTTTCGACAACGCACTATCGGGAGGAAGATCCCCTGCACAAATGTGTTGAAGTCTCTCACCAGTATGTTCCTGGGATGGGAAGTTTCACAACAGGGACACACAGGTACCCGCGATAAGAGCTTATTCCTGGTTTTCATCAGCAGTGAATAACTCAGATAAAGATCACTGATGAGTAGGCAATTTCATAAATGGTGAGGGAAAGGTGGTCAATGGGGCATCAAATACAAACACCACAGAACTTAAATTCCATTCAATATCAGAATTAGAATCCGGTTTATTAACACTTGCATCTGTCGTGAAATTTGTTAACTTAGCAGCAACAGTTCAATGCAAAGCATAATATAGAAAAGGTAAAAAAAACAATAAGTAAGTAAATCAATAATGGTATATCGGTATTGAACAGATAAAAAGTGGAAAAACAGAAATAATATATATTTTAAAAGTGAACACAAGTGAATCTGCAGATGCTGAAAATAAATGAAAACGCAAAATGCTGGCAGAACTCAGCAGGCCAGACAGCATCTATGGGAGGAGATAGTGACGACGTTTCGGGCCGAAACCCTTCACCAGGAGTGAAGTAACACGTCGTCACTACCTCCTCCCATAGATGCTGTCTGGCCTGCTGAGTTCTGCCAGCATTTTGTGTTTTTATTTAAAAAGTGAGGTGGTTTCATGGGTTTAATGCCCATTTAGGAACCGGATGGCGGGGGGTAGACGTGTTCGTAATAGTGACCCATTGTAACTGGTGGGAGGAAAGGATTTTGGGAATGCCTAGGGTGGAGCACCGCGGGAGGAGTGTGAGACGGATGTCATAGAAGGAGAAACAGGGGCGGAGCGTGAAGCGGTTACAGATAAACCCAGACATGATTTTTGTTTTTGAGGAATAGAGAGCATGGCGGTAAGGGTAGTATTTCTCTCTGCGTGTCGGATGTGGGAATACTGGGAATCTTCCAGTCTCACAGAGTGCAGCGAGAGTCTGTGTTAGGGATCTGGAGCTGCGGCTCGATGAACTACAGCTTATTAGGGAGAGTGAACAGGAGATAGAGAGGAGCTATTTGTCACCCTGAGGCTCCAGGAGTTAGATAATTGGGTGACCGTTAGGGGAGCGAGGGAAAGTGCTCAGATAGTAGAGAGCACCCCTGTGGCCACCCCCCTCAGTAATCGTTATCTTGTTTTGCATGCGGCTGGAGGAAGTGACCTGACAGAGGACGATCACAGCGATCTGGCACTGAGCGTGGTCCCGTGGTGCGGAAGGGAAAGAGGAATATGAGGAATGCGGCATTCACAGGGGATCCCATCGTGAGGGAACAGACAGGGGATTCTGTCAACCTGACAGAGACACCCGCATACTGTGTTGCCATCCAGGTGCCAGGGTACGGGTTGTATTGGATCGGGTGCAGGGTATTCTGAAGGGAGAGGGTGAACAGCTAGAAGTCTTGGTACACGTTGGTACCAATGGCATAGGTAGAAATAGGGAGGAGGTCCTGACGAGAGAATACATGGAGTTGGGTAGGAAGTTGGAAAGCAGGATCTGCAGCGTAGTATCCTCGAGATTGCTGCCTGTACCTCGTGCTAACGTTTCGAGAATAGCACAATCAGGCATTTTAATGAGTAGCTGAGACTGGTGTACGGGGCAGGGTTTCGGGTTCCTGGATCATTGGGACATGTTCTGCGGGGGGTACAACCTGTACGAAAAGGACGGATTACACCTGAACCCAAAGAGGTCCAATACCATCGCGGGCACACTTAAGGGGTGGGGGTGGGGGGTGGATGGGTACCAGAGTGATAGGCGTTAGGAAGGGGAAAACAGAAATAAGTCACAGATAGCGTGCAACAGAGATGATAGAAATGAAAGGCAGGAGATGAGGCATAATCACAGCCAGTGGGATGAGTTACAGGGCAAAAGAGGCGTGGTGCAGTTAAATCAGAAAGCAACAAATACTGGAATGGAAGTGCTGCAGTACAATGCACGCAACATAAGAAATAAAACGGACGATCTTTAAATTCAGCTACTAATTGGCAAATATGAGGATGTGGCCATCTCTGAAACTTAGCTAAAGAATGGCTGCCATTGAGAGATGAACGCCCAAGGATATATGGTGCATCGGAAAGATGCAAGGGGTGGGAGAGTGCTGGTGTAGCCCTGTATATAAAAAATGATATTAAATCATTAGAAAGAGATTACATAGGGATTGGAATGTGTAGGGTCTCTACGGGTTGAGATAAGAAATGGCAAAGGTAAAAGAACCCTAATGGCAATTGTATACGGGCCTCTAAACAACACCCCGGATTTGGATTACAAATTACACCAGGAGATAGAAAAGGTGTGTCAAGAGGGCAACGTTATGATAATCGTTGGGGATTTTAACATGAAATTCGATTGGGAAAGCTAGGCCAGTACTGGACCTCAAGAGAGAAAAACTGAAGAATGTCTAAGAGAACAGCTTGTTGTTGAACCCAATACGGGGTCGGCTGTGCTGGATTGGGTTTTGTGTAATGATCGGGGGTGATAAAAGAGATTAAGGTTAAGGAACCCTTAGGGAAGAGTGATCACAATATGATCGAGTTCACTTTGAAATTTGAGAAGGAGAAACTAAATGTCAATGTGTCGGTATTTCAGTGGAAAACAAAAAGGAAATTTTAATGGCATGAGAGGGAAACGGGCTAAAGTTGACTGGAAAGAGACACTGGCAGGAAGGACAGCAGAGAAGCAATGGCTGGAGTTTCTGCGAAAAATTAGGGAATTGTGAGACAAATATATTTCAAATAAGAAAACATTTTCGAATGGAAGATGGACACTACCGTTACTGACAAGTAAATTCAGAGATAAAATAAAAGTAAAATGGAGAGCATACAAGGAAGCCAGATCTAGTGGAAGGTAGATGATTGCGAAGCTTTTAAAAACGTACAGAAGGAAACTAAAAAGGTCATTAGGAAGGAAAAGATTAATTATGAAAGTTAGCTGGCGACGAAAGAGAACAAGAGAATTGAGAGTAGATAGAGGACTAATAGAAAATGACGCTGGAGATAATGTAATGACAGACGCAGAGATGGCAGAAGAACCGAATGTGAATTTTGCATGTCTTCACAATGGAAGACATCTGCAGTACACCGGACATTCAAGAGTATCAGGGAAGTATGTGCAGTGAAAATTACGACTGTGAAGGTGCTCAGGGAGCATTATGGTCTGACAATTATGGACAAGATCAACAATAAGAATTTTCAGGATGGAGTAAAACAGGGGAAGATGCCAAAATAAGAAAATTGGGAGGAGCTGGAAAGAGCACAAGCTAGAAGGTAGTAGATTAAACTGGATGCGTGGGATAGTGGGCGAAATGTAGCTTGGGTGATAATGGGAAAAAGCAAAGAGCTGGAGAAGAAGGAATCTGATAGGAGAGAGTGTATCATTGGAGAAAGGGAAGTAGAAGGGGACCGAAGTGAGGTGATTGGCAAGTGAAGAGAAGAGTAGGCCAGAGTGGTGAAATGAAGAAGAGGGAAAAGGGAGGCGGAAAATACCGGAAAGCCGAGATATCTGTGTTCATGTCATAAAATTGGAGGTTCCATAGACAGAATTTAATTGCAGTTTACTCCTCCAACCTGAGGCTGCTCATGTGGCAGCAAAGGAGACGATGTGCGACATTTCTGACCAGGAATGGGGATTGGAATTGAAATGTTTGGCCACTGGGAAATTCTGCTTTTTGTTGTTGGAGCTGAGATGCTGGACTAAACGTTAATTAATCTGAAGAAGGCACGTCTGTATGAAACATCGACATTATTCATCTCCATAGAATTTGCCTTATAGGTTGAGTTCTTTCAGCATTTTGTATGTGTTGTGATTATTGTTGTTAATAGTTTTCGTGCGTCCATTATCTTCGTAAGTCTGGATGCGATATCAGGTTAAGGTTCTTCAATATATTACAGGAGCATACAAACAACATATATTTTTTTATATTTCTATTGAAAGATCGATAACTGAGACAATTTCCCAGAGCGGATCTATAATCGAGACGAAGTCTATGGAGTCTGGGAATGGACAGGATCAACAATAAGAATCATGAAACCGAGAGGTGAGACTGAGAGACTTTCACGGCAGCATTCACTGAATTCTCGATTCACCATTTCTTCGTCTTTGGGATTTTGCAATTTCGTTTGAAGCTCTCCATACCTCATCATACTTGGGATTTTACCTGAATGAAATCATGCTTATTTTTACCCCAGCTGTTGGAAAACACGTCAGCCTTGTGTACAATTGAACACTCAGCGTGCTAGAGTGAGTATAAATGAATGATCGTGGAGATTCATCAGCTCAGAGTTTCTTCAGCGAGACTGCGGGCAGCTCGAATACAGAGTGAATCACACACGGAATGCCTGAAACTATCTACAGTATGAGAAAGATATATTACTTGATCATTGCCGTTATTGGTGTCCCTGGTAGGAACAGACGCGAACTAATCTTTGCAGTTCAATGTGCGCGGTTTTTGGACCCGTTCAGTCACCGACAGCGTTGTGATGCCGGTGTATTAGTGAGTGTAGTGCAGTCATTGTGACAGAACTCTTGTGTTCCGTCAGAAGGTTCCTTGCAGTTTAATCAATAGACAAGGCTGAAAAGAAGAAACAAAAAAACAAATATTAACTTAAACAGATGTAGAGTGGAAGATTGCGGGGAGATGGATATATTTTGTGGACATGACTGGCAGATTTGATTTATCAAGGTAAAACCGCTATCAAAGTAAACTCCAATTCTCCAGCGTGCTCGGCAGCATCCAGGGCCACGGCGTTTTTTTTTCCGCCCCAATAGTTCAAGATGCTTTAATTTCAAACTGAAAGCAATTGTGCTGTGTTTCAAAAAATGCTACAAGGTTGAAGAGAACGCGGAAAGCGAAACCCTGATGAGATTCACTTGTGTGTTCAATCTCGGACCATCGGGAGTTTTGAAAATTCAAATCGTGTCGCTGTGTGTTTTCGTTTACAAGGGTTTGTTTCCACGCCTTATTATCGGTGAAGAGGGGTTTCGCCAACCAGAGGTGTCTGTTAGATGCCTGACTGGGTAATGTACATGCAATACTCTGGTCTGGAAATATAAACATCGAACCATTTGGAATAATGCTTCTGTAATTTGGAGCAGGTCAGGAAGAATGTGCTAAAAAAAAATGAAAATGGGAACTTCCTGATCTGATCCGTTGTCGTAGTTTGAAGGAACCGCATCCAAGTGTATTTGCAGAATTTGAAAGCAGCGAGCCCAGCTGGGCCGGCGAGGGCAGGTGACAAACCGGAGTCGAAAAGGAGATGGACGCCTGCGAACAGAGGAAGTAAATGTGCTACGAACTTTGAACGTTGTAAATGGACAACCTCAGAGGCAGCGGGGCGTAGCGACATGCGATGAGCGCCAGGATATGAAGGAAGTGCCGAGGTATCCAAACTTTACACATCGGTCGTAAAGCTCCCTTGGCGATCAGTTGACAGTGCCTCATTCACAAATCCTGCTCCTCTTGCAGTACCGAGTATGTAACCTTCCTCCCTGATTGCGCACCATTGCTCAGTCTGCAAAGCACGATTTAAACCTTTTAAACCTCCAGTATTGAGCGCCCGCCAGGTTTGATTGTTCTCTCTTTACAGCTTATCTCTGTCCCACAGAGCGTGAGAGAGTAATTCATTGATTCCTTCTGCTGTCCCCACCCCCACCCCAAATGAATTTAGTGACGATTGTGATCCTGTCCCGGGGGAAGTGCGGCCTCTCCACCTGCACCACTCGCTACCTGGTAGCCATGACAACGGTGGATCTACTGACCTTTGTCTTGGTGGTGATATTGTGGCCGATCAGTTATTACTACTTCCCTGGGACTTTCCTGGCCATCACCCCCGTATGCAGTGTGATTGCTGCCCTGACAGAGACAGCCACAGACTCCTCTGTCTGGTCAGCTGTCAGCTTTCCCTTTGATCGGTTTGTCGTCATCTGTTGCCAGAGGTGGAGAGTAAAGTATTGCACCGGGAAAACTGCGTCTGTGGTTCTGATAACAACCAGTGTTCTGGTCTGTTTGAATCATGTGCCCTACTTCTTATATTGCAACCCGTGAAAGTGATTGACAATATACCTGGAGACTGCGTTCCAAAGACGGGATACTATACGGATCCCGGGTGGGTGGGATATGACTGTCTTACTACTGTTCTAACGTCATTACTCCCATTCAACTAATTAACAAACAAAATATCTAACCTCTTCTCAGAGGCGGTTGCCGTGATTTCCATCTGGACACTGCAGGACACCGAAGAACATGACAGTGGAGAGAATAAAACTGGTTTAGAGCCCGAGAGAGGACAACACAGGCAAACACACATTCACACCTTCAGCCCGCGACATCCACCTTCTATCTCACCTTACCTTTTCTGTTTATTTGCCCAGCATATTCCAGCCCTGTCACCGTCACAACCCTGTCATTAATGATAAAGCGGGAGAGCATCCAAGGGTATTTAAAACCTAATCAGCAAAATTGCATCTCATTTGTTACTTCAGTCTTTTGCGTCAGGATGAAATGAAAAAGAAAGTCACCAGTCTAAGGAGCTTACAGTAAACCTCGCACTTGTCCTTGGTATCAGATAAAGCTGTTGTGGAGAAATGATTAACACTACAGAACTCTTGGATTAGGTTCATAATTGTGCAAATTTCCATGGAACACCCAAATTCCTACTCCAGGGAGAAATGTCACCTTCCTTCCTGATTTTGATGAATGATGCTTGCCACTTGATGGCGACTGTGTGAGCAATCAAATGGCATATTCTGCTTTAGAGCCTGAGAAAGAAACAACACTTCGTCTTGAATTTGTTACTCTTTCAAAGTGCATGTTTGTTATTTTTGTGTCAACCGCCTGGTCCTCTATTGACACAAGGAACCACTCAGCTTCTGAGAAGAGATCTCCAGTTTTGAGCCTGTCCTCAGACGCTTCACATTGACACCTTGTCTGCTCAGATGGTGGATCTCACCCGTGGACGGTTATGCTCATCCATTGGTTAACTCAATCCTCTTTAGCAGAGTTTCCCAACCTACTTTAGCCCCAGTGCCGCGAGTCGAGAACAGTCCAGTACCCCAATCGCTAATTTATGCATCTGCAACAACGTCTGCTAGGGAGGTTCGGTCGGACGAGATCGCCAAGTGTCAGACGCGTTGTGATGACGAATGCTCAAGGCCTGCAGTGCGATGCTTCTTCCTGTGTCCCAGCGCCACCACCTTTTTTGGAAGTGCCTGCTCTACTAATGGTCGGTCAGATCTGATGCCTTAAGTTAGAGGCGGCTTATCGCCCCACCAAGAGTCTTTAATGTCCCCCTGGCGAGTGTTATTTGCTCCTAAAGCCATCTTAGGACATGTAACCACCCCAGAGGGTATAACTGTTCTATTGTGATCATTTCTTCATCTTTCTGGTCTGAGCTTTCATTTCAGTTCAGAATAGTACATGCTCACAGCATGTTGAATCCTGTTTTCATTGATGAAAATACAACCTTAGAAGAGTTACAGTGAGTAGGACAGAGGGAATGGGACTCCCTCAACACTGTGTGTGCAGCTCCCTCAACATCTTGCTTGCTCCTCTCCATAGTGCACTCACTTTATCTTCCACTCACTTTCTCCCTACCCTTCACCCTCCTCTCAATTCTCAGCACACCTTCATCTCTGCTTCTCCTCCGTCTTCTCTCACTCTCCATTTCCTCCTCTCCCCTCTTATCCTAATACATCCTCTCCCACTTCCTCACTTGCCTCTCCTACTCCAGTCACCCCAACTTCCGCTGACTCTCACCTCTCTTCTCCCCTTTCTGTCTACAAACCACACACCCACCCCGACACTGAATCTCAGCCCGTGCTCACTGCAGGATAGCAACCCGTCCCTTTCAATGTGCGACAGTGACATCGACAAGATAAGTAGCCTTGGTGACATCGGAACATACTGGCGTTTGGAGTTGGATGAAGCAGAGGAGGGAGAGAAAGTGACTGAGAGATAGAGGAAGAGGGAGAAAGAGAGAAGGGGAAGTGGGAGAGGAAGAGATAGAGAAAGAGGGGGAGGGAGGGTTGGAGGGAGGAGAGAACAGGCTGAGTGGTGGTTGTGAAAAAGAGGGAGAGAGAATCGAGAGACTAGGAGTGTTAGTGAGCAAGACTGAGGAGAGCTGGCAGGGAAGTGTTAGAGGTGAGAAACAGAGGGGAGAGAGATGGTGGCAACAACCAGTGAGGGGAGAGAATGGCGGGAAGAGTGAGATGGATGTGGGTAAGAAATAAACAGGGAGCAAGTGAGGGGGAAGAAAGAGGCACGGGAGAGAATGACGGAGAGAGATTGAGGGGAATATGGGAGGGAAGAGAGATGGGGAGTTAAACTGGGATAGAAACCAGAGATTGAGACGGGGGAGATATACGAGGGAACGGGACGGGCCCTTTGATATCTCTGTTGATCAGTGAGAGAGAAACTGACAGGGATCGAAAAGGGCCACTCATTTTAAATGGAGATATATGCAAATTTCTAAAATTGTAAATCATCCATGTAAATTCCTTTAGGATCAGTGAAGTGTCTATCTAGCTGAGTGTAGGCAGCTGACTGGGTACATTTGAGGTAGAGATAGAGGGGGATGGGCACAGAAGCAGAGATCAGTCATGGCCATGTTGAATAAACATAATATCATATGACTTCCTCATCATCTTTCTTATGAATTGATTTCCCTGTAGTCTGAGGGTGTACCCCTGGTCCTGCGCTACGCATTATGGGAAACATCCTCTCTATCTGGGCTTTATTCAGGAAACCCGCCCATAATTCTAAACTCCAGCGGGAACAGCACAGAGACATCATATACCATGAGCTGTGGTCTTGTTAAGCAGCTTCAGCTGCAGCACCTTGTTCAGAATCATCTGAAAATCCAAACAAACAACACCCACCACCTTTCTTATTTCACCAAAGAATTCCGAGAGGTGTGTCTGGGAAGATTTCTCCTGAGGAAAACCAGGCCGTTTTGGCCGTACACGGGAGGATTGAAAAGGACTGTCATGGAACAGGATCACTGGCAGGGTCCAGCTGGCCAGAGTTGACTCTCTACTGTACACTAAGTGTGTTATAAATTCACTTCAGTACCAGAGACAGAGTTTAAAATAAACTGATTTATTTGTCTCAGATCCAGAATATTAAACTCCAATCCCATTAAAGGTGAATGTGCAGCAGAAGGAACTCCTCCCATTCTCAGTGACCAGGGTGCAGAACTGGGTGTGGTGAGCAGCAGCAATAATTGCATTCAGCAACGGTGATGGACAAATATCCAGCATGCAGCTCATTGAAACTTTCTCCCCAGTGTGAACCCGGTAGTGTGTCACAAGTGTAACATGCTGCAAGGTTTCACTGCTCATGTAATGGCCTCTCTGTAATGTTTCACTGCTAATGTAATGGCCTCTCTGTAATGTTTCACTGCTGAGGTAATGGTTTCTCTGTAGCAGCAATGTTTAGGTTAAGCCTGGAGATAACAGGGTTTTGGAATGCGGGGCTATCCGATGATAGAAACATTCTTTCTTGTGAGTCTGGAAGAGAGAATTTGTGGTCTTTCGCTAGGGAGAAATGAGAAGACGCAAATGGAGAGAGCGGGCCATTCTTCTTTGTTTACTTACCTAATCCTGTAGTCAAAGTAAGAATTATAAAGCTCAATCATTTAATCGCATATTGTGTACTGTTTGTAATTTCGGGGAACTGATTTGTAACAGGTGACACATCACACAGCATCCACCCAAACAAGATTTCACAAGTTTGGCCGGGCTGGGGGCTATCACCCCCTACATTAAGCTGCTAACCGAAGCGAGAGTTACATAAGCCTCGATGACTAAGTGAATCACACAGTCTGAGCAGGTGAATGGCCGCTCCAGTTTGAAGTCAATGATGCACATTTGGTTGACTTGGCTGAAGGAAACTCTTCCCAATGGCTGAGCAGGTGATCGGCCTCTACTCAGTGTGAACTCGCTGGTGTCTCTGTAGTTGAGATGACCAAGTGAATCCCTTCCCGCAGTCCGCGCAAGTGAACAGCTGCTCCCTGGTGTGAACTCTCTGATGTACCTTCAGTTGGGATGAGCAAGTGAATCCCTTCCCACAGTCCGAGCTGGTGAACGGCCTCTCCCCAGTGTGAAATCGCTGATGTACCTTCAGTATAGATGACCTAGTGAATCCCTTCCCACAGTCTAAGCAGGTGAATGGCCTCGCGCCAGTGTGAAATCGCTGATGTACCCTCAGTTGGGATGAGCAAGGGAATCCCTTCCCACAGTCTGAGCAGGTGAATGGCCTCGCGCCAGTGTGAAATCGCTGATGTACCCTCAGTTGGGATGAGCAAGGGAATCCCTTCCCACAGTCTGAGCAGGTGAATGGCCTCTCGCCAGTGTGAACTCGCTGATGTACCCTCAGTTGGGATGAGCAAGGGAATCCCTTCCCACAGTCTGAGCAGGTGAATGGCCTCTCCCCAGTGTGAACTCGCTGGTGAGCCATCAGGTAAGACGACCGAATGAATCCCTTCCCACAGTCTGAGCAGGTGAATGGCCTCTCGCCAGTGTGAACTTGCTGATGTGTCTTCAGGTTAGATGAGCAAATGAATCCCTTCCCACAGTCCGAGCAGGTGAAGGGCCGCTCCCCGGTGTGAACTCGCTGGTGTTTCATTAGAGAGGATGCCTGAGTGAATCCTGTCCCACAGTATGAGCAGGTGAATGGCCTCTCTCCAGTGTGAACTCTCTGATGTACCTTCAGTTGAGATGACCGAGTGAATCCCTTCCCACAGTCTGAGCAGGAGAACGGCCTCTCCCCCGTGTGAACTAGCTGGTGTACCATTAGGTCAGATGACCGAGTGAATCCCTTTCCACAGTCTAAGCAGGTGAACGGCCTCTCTCCAGTGTGAACTCGCTGATGTACCTTCAGGTTAGATGAGGAAATGAATCCCCTCCCACAGTCGGAGCAGGTGAACGGCCTCTCCCCAGTGTGAACTCGCTGATGTACCATCAGTTGCAACGAGCAAGTGAATCCCTTCCCACAGTCGGAGCAGATGAACGGCCTCTCCCCAGTGTGAACTCGCTGGTGTACCTTCAGTTGAGATGACCGAGTGAATCCCTTCCCACAGTTTGAGCAGGTGAACAGCCTCTCCCCAGTGTGAACTCGCTGATGTACCATCAGTTGGGATGAGCAAGGGAATGCCTTCTCACAGTCCGAGCAGGTGAACGGCCTCTCCCCAGTGTGAACTCGCTGGTGTACCGTTAGGTCAGATGAGCAAGTGAATCCCCTCCCACAGTCTGAGCAGGTGAACGGCCTCTCTCCAGTGTGAACTCGCTGATGTATTTTCAGTTTAGATGAGCTAGTGAATCCCATCCCACAGTCTGAGCAGGTGAACGGCCGCTCACCAGTGTGAACTCGCTGATGTACCTTCAGTTGGGATGAGCAAGTGAATCCCTTCCCACAGTCTGAGCAGGTGAATGGCCTCTCCCCAGTGTGAACTCGCTGGTGTACCTTCAGATGGGATGACTGAGTGAATCCCTTCCCACAGTCCGAGCAGGTGAATGGCCTCTCCCCAGTGTGAACTCGCTGATGTACCTTTAGTTGGGATGACCGAGTGAATCCCTTCCCACAGTCCGAGCAGGTGAACGGCCTCTCCCCAGTGTGAACTAGCAGATGAGCCATTAGGTCAGATGGGCAAGTGAATCCCCTCCCACAGTCTGAGCAGATGAATGGCCACTCCCCGGTGTGAACTCACTGTTGAGCCATTAGGTCAGATGACCGAGTGGATTTTTCCTCACAAATTCAGCAGATGACCAGCCTCTGCCCAGTGTGAACTGACTGGTGTGTCCACAGGTGGGAAGACCGACTGGATCCCTTCTCACACACAGAACAGGTGAATGGCCTTATCCCAGTGTGAACTTGCTGATGTACCTTCAGTTGAGATGACCAAGTGAATGGGTTCCCCCATGTAAAATGGCGGGCGTGCCAGTCGGTCAGATGATCGAGTGAATCCCTCCCCACAGTCTGAACAGGAAGGAAGATGAAGTGAATCCCTTGCTCCACTTCGTAAATATCTGGTCAGAGACAGCAAAACTGATGTGATCTGTTTGAGATTCCCGTAGACAAATTCCTCATCATTTTCAACCTGTAAAAAGATTTACAAAATCCATCAATGGATGTAGGACAACATTTCAGATGAGATTACTTGACTTGTCAAGGTGTGATATGGCTTCACACTGTTACAGTGAAGTACAACCCAAGTTGGAGAGAGAAGTCATCTTCTAACTGGGCACAATGCTAGTATCTGGAATGACCATCAAACTCTCTGATGCTCCTCCTGTCTCTATGAGAATGGGGCATTCCTGCCATCCCCAATCTGTAACCTGGCTCAGTTTGACTCTCTCCATTGGTATTATTCCCTGTTCCCACTGAGCTGCATCGGTGCCTGGCCCCACAGTAACTGAACCACTCTCACGCAAATAGCCAGTACTGCATTCCATGCACCCCACTCTCTGTGTAAAAAAACTAACACCTGACATCCCCTTGGTATCTATTTCCAAGCACCTGAAAACTATGCCCCTCGTGTTAGCCACTTTAGACCTGGGGGAAAAAGCCTCTGGCTATTCACACAATCAATATCCCTCATCATCTTTTCACCTAAAATATGCTCTAAACATAAACAAGGGAATCATATATTGCTTTGAGGTTTTGTTAGAAGTATACAAAATTAAGGTACAGATAGGGTAAATGCAAGCAGCATTTTCCACTGAGGTTGGGTGGGATGATAACCAGAGGTCATGGGTAAGTGGCAAAGGTGAAAATTTAATGGGAGCATGTGGAAAAGCTCCTCACTGAAATTGTTGTGAGAGTGTGGAATGAGACGTCAGCACGAGTGATGAATATGAGCTCAGTTTCACCATTTTAAAGAAGTTTGGATGGGAGCCTGAATGGTAGGGTTATGGAGGGCGATAGTCCCGGTGCAGGTAGTTGCATTAGACAGCTTAAATGTTTTTTCAGCATTGACTAGATGGGCCAAATAGCCTGTTTCCCTACTGAGCTTCTCCACGTTTCTGTGACAGAGAAGCTGGACAAACTTGTTTGGAAGGGGAAAGGTAGGAGTGACAACGGAGCAGCAATGGCTGGAGTTTCTGGGAGCAATTTGGGAGCTGAGTGATCGATACATCCCAAAGAAGTGGAAGCATTGGAAAGGCAGGAGGACACAACAGTGGCTAAAATGAGAAGCCAAAGCCAACATAAAAGCCCAAGAGAGGGCAAACAAAAGAGCAAAAACTATTGGGAAGCTTTTGGAAACCAACAGAAGATGAGTAAAAAAAGTCAGATGAGCTCAGTGCGTGGAATCATGATATTATAGTCATTAATGAGTCTTGGTAGCACCCAACAGTCTGAGGCATTTAGAGGAACAAAATATCCGGGGCCTCAATATCTCTTAAAAACCCAGGTTCCCTGCACCAGTTACCTTTCAACCTTTATTTTGTCAGGCATCTACAAACTCCACACCCTCAAAATTTCATTTCTGAAGGCCTCCCACTTACAAAGTACTCCTTTGCCAGAAAACAGCCTGTCCCAAACCACACTTGCCAGATCCTTTCTGATACCACAAAATTGACCTTTCTCCAATTTAGAATCTCAACCCATGATCCAGATCTCTCTTTTTGCATATTTACTTTGAATCTCATGGCATTATGATCCCTAATTGCTATCACCAGCCCTGGATCATTTCCTAACAGCTTATTGCACACTTCTACGTCGGAATCCTATGTACTGATTAAGGGCACATTTGACAAACTCTACCCCATCTAGTCCTTTTATAGTATGGAAGTCACAGACAATATCTGGAAAGTTAAAAGCACTTACTGAATCAACCTTTGTTTCTTGTCATGGTCTGCGATCTCTCTGGAAATTTGTTCCTCTAAATCCCTCAGACTGTTGGGTGCAACCAAGTCCCAATAATGGCTACAATATCATAATTCCCTGTCCTCAGCTTATCTGGCTTTCCTACGATGCTTCTTGCATTGTGATAAATGCAGCTCAGCACATTCATACCATGCTTGACCATTTGATTGCTGACTCTTATCTGAGGTCAGAGCAACATCTGACTGGTGTCAAGAAAACAACCTTTCCCTGATTGTCACAAAAACAAAGGAGCTGATTGTGGACGACAGGAGGAATGGAGAAAGGCTAGCCCCTATTGACATCAATGGATCTGGGGTCGAGAGGGTGAACAGCTTTAAGATCCTCAGCACAAACATCAACAAGGATCTCACATGGTCTGTACATACCGGCTGTATTGTGAAAAGAGCACAGGAGCCCCTTTTAAACCTCAGATGGTTGAAGAAGTTTGTTACGGGCCCCAAATCCTAAGAGCATTCCAGAGGGAGACAATTGAGAGCATCCTGACTGGCTGCATCACTGCCTGGTATGTGAACTGTACTTCCCTGAATCTCAGGAACCTGCAGGGAGTGGTGCAGACAGCCCCGCACATCTGTAGATGTGAACTTCCCATGATTAAGGGCATTTACAGACAGAGGTGTTTAAAAGGAGCACAAAGGATATTGGGGACCCAATTCACCACAACCACAAACTGTTCCTGCTGCTACCATCCAGGAAACAGTACCACAGCAAAAGGATTAAAAGGCTTCGGGATGGCATCTTCTCCCAGGCCATCAGACTGATTAATTCATGCTGATAGAATTGCATTTTTGCTTTATTGACTGTCCTATGTACAAACTATTTATTAGAAATTACTATAACTTACACATTGCACATTTAGACGGAGATGTAACGTAAAGATTTCTACTCATCATGTATATGAAGGACTCCGAGCTGATCCAGAATTCATCCATTTCAAATTCCAACTCCTTGAAGTGCAGGGTTACAAGCTGCAGCTGGATGCACATCTTGTAGGTGAGGGCATCAGGGACACTGGAGGTCTCCCCACCTTCCCACCAATGTCCCCTCTAATTTGTAACGACCAGTGGGCACATAAATCATGTACTGTACATTTTTTTCCAAGTGACAACATGTGCAGAGTGAATTTTATATAGAGGTATTCATTTTAACAGCTAGCAAATCACTGTCGATAACAACTTTGATCTCCTCTGGGTTTGATCAAGTTCATCTGCTCTCTCACACAAACTGTATAGCAGGCCTGTAATGGGTAATGAAGGATTTTCTCACCAAAGCTCTTGCATATTGCCCATAAGTGGTTTGTTTGCTAAATTACGCTTTAAAAAGTCAGTTCCAAATATCACTCCACTTCTTCCCACTTCTAAATTCTCCAGCAACTTTTGCATCACCACAATACACACAGATAACACCAGTTTCTATAATGGACATAAGTATTTCCCGTCAACCCTCCTGAGGAATTAAGGATATATAAAACAAAACATTTTGATCCTATGTAATCTCTGGCTAAAAGAACATTTGGGATTGTATAGGAATTTTTGAACTGAAGTAAACTCTTGTCTTCAGTGGTTTGCTAAGACAGGCTCATTACCAGTTCTCTGTGGCTTGCAGAGAGACACACTGAGAGCTGACAACATTATACATTGTACCCTCATTAGCTGATAACATTATACATTGTACCCTCGTTTGAGTGAAGGGAGGAGGACTCGCTGATAAGGACAGGAATCAATATCTGTCTGTAATTAAGTCAGAGCCTTGCAAAGGGAATAACTGATAAGGACTGAACAGTACATCCATCTGTAATTAGAACCTTCATTTAGCGAACTCTCTTATCTACGTAATTTAGTTTTGCACCAACAGATTTGGTGGGCATACCAGCTCAAATAACATCTTGCAATAGTAATGTCTGGGGCTTACTTTGTATAAATGTCTGGGTTCATGTATAAATACACGGCTGTAACCTGACTAAGTCAGTCCACTTGTCAGATGGTGGCAGTGCTTACGTGCCTTCCCTTTGACAACTGGGTCTCAAACTCCTGCAGGAGAATGCACAATAAACTGTGGTGATGATAAGAAGCTGGTCTCCCGGGTTTTATTCAGATTCAACTTTCACATTTAGCGTCACGAACAGGATCCCAATATAGGGAGTGCCAAGCAGACGGGCTGAGTAAGCGGCTGGACCACTCTGGGGACTGCGGAGACTGACCGGGCACCCAATAGCTATTTTATATTATGTCGCTCTCCGTTAGTTCCTTTCGAGGTACGGTCCCTCGTCCAAGGCTGATCGCATACCTTGACGGGATCGGGAAAGAATCTGTTGGGGGACTCGTATAAGGTAGACAAAATTTTACTAAGTGGGCAGGAGGCGGTTCCAGGTAAATTTCACTAAGTGGACAGGAGGCAGGAGGTGCCAGCCGGGTAAATTTATCTGATTGTTAATTGAGTGGGATGCTTTGTGCCGGGTATATTATTTGGTGCACATGGGTCAATTGCAGTCGATTGATACGAGTGGGCCAGGAGCAGCCCTACCCAACGTGCAAGAGTTTTCCAGACAAGGAAAAAAATTTGCGCTGAATAAGAAATTGGGGAACAAAATGTGGCCACTGGGGAGGAACCAGGGATATTACCTCATGAGAACAAGCAGTAAATTTGATGTGGGAAAAAAACTGTGGAAAGAAGTGGAATTGTTGAAAAGGGAATGGAAGGAAAAGGCAGATCGAAAGTGGAACAGTACATTATTAGCAAGTTGGAGGAATAATGCATGTGACAAAGGGAGAGAGGTATGTACTGCAGGAAGAACACCAAAGGTTGGGAGACACTAAAAGTGGAGCATGAATGGGTGGATAGATGCAGCAAGCAAGAGCAGGGAAAACAACGTAAGCAAACCAAGGCTGGCCTAGATAGGAGAGCAGGGCAGGAACATCAGTTTGAAGTTTGAACTGATAGGGAAACAAGGGATCCCGAACCCATGTCTGGCATACTGACCCTGTTTGAGGACAATGACCATGATGAGGAGTGTGCACCCACCGTAACACCCCCCACCCAACTTACCAGGAGCCAAGTGCACCCAGTGCTCCCAAACCCCAATCCTCCCAGTACTCAGATACAGTGCCCGCTCAGGTAAAACAGTGGCGGCAGGGAAGGGGAGGTCCGTAAACCCTGAGATTCATTAAGAGAATACCAAGACAGGAAGGGAAGGATCCAATAGAACCCCAGAGTTAATGACTCCACAAAGACATTGGCTCAATGGAAGAAATGAGAGAGTGGTAGTGGAGGATTGCTACTCTGAGTGCAGGCCTGTGACTAGTGGTGTGCCACAGGGATCGGTGCTGGGTCCATTGTTATTTGTCATCTATATCAATGATCTAGATGATAATGTGGCAAATTGGATCAGCAAATTTGCCGATGATACAAAGATTGGAGGTGTAGTGGACAGTGAGGAAGTTTTTCAAAGCTTGCAGAGGGATTTGGACCAGTCGGAGGAATGGGCTGAAAAATGGCAGATGGAGTTTAATGCGGACAAGTATGAGGTATTGCACCGGAAGGTCAAACCAAGGTAGAACATACAAGGTAAATGGTAGGACACTGAGGAGTGCGGTAGAACAGAGGGCTCTGGGAGTACAGATACATCATTCCCTAAAAGTGGCGTCACAAGTAGATAGGGTTGTAAAGAGAACTTTTGGTACATTAGCATTTATAAATCAAAGTACTGAGTGTCAGAGTTGGAATGTAATGGTGAGGTTGTACAAGACATTGGTGAGATCGAATTTGGAGTACTGTGTGCAGGTTTGGTCACCTAATTACAGGAAGGATATTTATAAGGTTGAAAGAGTGCAGAGAAGGTTTATAAGGATGTTACCGGGACTTGAGAAACTGAGTTACAGAGAAAGGTTGAATAGGTTAGGACTTTATTCCCTGGAGCGTAGAAGAATGAGGGGAGATTTGATAGGGGTGTATAAAATTATGATAGGTATAGACAGAGTGAATGCTATCAGGCTTTTTCCACTGAGGCCAGAAGACAAAAAAAAACTAGAGGTCATGGGTTAAGGGTGAAAGGGGAAAAGTTTAAAGGGAACATGGGGGGGCTTCTTCAGGCAGAGTGGTGGGAGTGTGGAATGAGCTGCCAGATGAAGTGGTGAAAGTGGACTCACTTTTAACATTTAAGAAAAACTTGGACAGGTACATGGATGAGAGGGGTTTGGAGGGATATGGCCCAGGTGCAGGTCAGTGGGACTAGGCAGAAAAATGGTTCAGCACAGCCAAGAAGGGCCAAAAGGCCTGTTTGTGTGCTGTAATGTTCTATGATTCTGAAGGCAATTGCCCACCCGAATCCTGCCCAGTCCACCAGCAGCAGGAGGAGGGACAGTCCTCAGTGATTCCTGTGTATGCACCCTGGAAGCCTCAAGAAATGATAATGATCATGAATCAGGTCCCAGGTAGAAAAGAAAAACCAGCACAGTTTGCTCAGTATGTCCGCAGTACTATACAAATGTTTAGTGTGACCCTGCAAGATTTATTCGCTCTGCTGCATGATTCTCTCAGCTGATGAGGGGCGGAAACGGAAGGCAGAATTGAGATACCAAACCTATCAGGAGTTACAGGCAGGAAACCATAATGAGAATGAACAGACAGACCAGATTATTCAAGCCTTGGAAAGGGCTCTCCAGCAACCTGTAAACATCACTGAAGTACTTAAATGCAAACCTAAGCCTGGGGAATCGGGACCAGACTATCGGGAGCAGTTTGTGGCTTGCTACGGCACTGGGAATCCACCCCCCCCCACCACCCCCAGTTTAAAGCCTTACCGCTCCAATACTTACCAACTAAGTTATCCAACATGATTAAAACAAATAATATGGATTGGCCTGACAATGACCGAAATCGAATGCGACAAGCTTTGACATATTATTGGGACCCGACTTTCGAATCCCGATCAAACCCAAAGGGAACTAACATTAAAGGTGAATATGTTCAGCAGCAAAGAAAGACGCGAGCAGGCTATATCTGGGGATCCGAAATGGGAACAAAAACCTACCAAGGGACAGGTGGGGACAGCAACCTGTTTAGAAATTGACAATCAATGATGCTTCCTACCGTGAGTACCACCCCTCAGGAAGAGCCCAATGTAATATTGCAAGTTGCTGGAATTCCGATTCTGTTTCTGATTGATATGGGGGCAACCACAAACACTGTCGATCAGGAAATAGTATCGGAAAAGGGAAAACAGCTATCAGACGCGACAATCACTCTGTTTGGGTTTGAATGAACGGAATGTACGTATTCACGTATCCAGCCACTGCAGGTGGAATTCCAGGGGACACAGTGTGAGGTTTCATTTAGAGTCACCACCAGTCGGGGTGTAATCTAGCAGAGAGAGACTTGCTCTGTCCGTTGGAAGTCGAGATTCTCTGCGTGGACAAGGATATCACCCTGGGACTAGTGAACAACTGACATCTTCCCCAGTTACTGACACCACCCCTCCCCCCCCCCCCCCCAGTGGTGGGCACTTAATCTGGACTCCACTGTGTTTGAACCCTTTCTGCCAGCGGCCGACCCTCATGTGACTCAGTGCTATGACCCTCCGGGGTGCTCAACTGAGGAAAGCAAGTATTATGCATCCCTCGAGGGACAGAAGTTCCCAGTCACGGTGATTGGAGAACTTAAAGGAAAAGTGGGCAGTGCATTTCTGGCCAAAGTTCCAGATTTCCTTTGGCGACAGACAGGACTGGTTGCTCCCCATACTACCGTCAGGGTTTGCCCCGGGTTCAAACCAAAGACCCTAGGGTTCTTTGCCTACACCCTGATGAAACAAGCCTCTAGCAACGAGGGAGACTGGCAAAACTTGGTCGCAGGACAACTCCAATACTGGAAGGACTTTGAGTTGAAGATGGCACATCTGGTAAGACAACCTTTTAATATTGACCAAAATGTTGTACCCCATCTCTGGGCAATTTCAGGCCACGAGATCGGCCACACCAACTGCCCCAGTCCGGATCACTGCGGAAGAAGGACAGACTCTCCCATCCATTCCGCAATACACCCTCAAGCCCAACGCAACGTTTTGTGAGGATGGAAGCCCTTTTGTGGATCCAGCAGGGAAACAATATTCTGGCGATGCGATAGTGACAGACAGTGAAGTAATTGAGCAGGCCTCTTTTGAAGCAGCTGTCTCGTCCAGAAGGCTGAGCTGTTTGCTCTGACTCGTGCCTGTATCCTAGCAACAGATAAAAGTGCGAACAATTACACGGACTCCCGTTATGCATTTGGAGTTGTACATGACTATGGGGCTCTCAGGGAACATGGGGATTCCTGACTTCCTCTGGCCACCCCATTAGTAATGCCTCCTTTGTAAACAACTTACTCACCGCTCAACAGCTACCTCGAGTTTTGGCTATTATTAAATGTGCGGCCCGCACCCGCATGGCCAACCAGGTCACTAAACTCAATGCTTCAGCAGATTAGACAGCGAAAAGTGCTGCACAATCCTCGATAGTTGTAGTCTCCTCGGGTTCCCATCAAGCAATCCTCCATGACTCAAGCAGAACGAGTTTGCCAGACATGTGGGAGGTACGTACTTTTCAGGGGGACGCCTCTGAGGAGGAGTGCAAGCTGTAGTTCCAGGTGGGGTGCCAGAAAGACCCCGACCGAGGTTTCTGGATCACCCCAGCGGGACAGGTTTGTGTTCCTACACAGTTTTTACCTATATTGGTCAATTATGCATACACCTGGAAAAGGAGGGAATGGTTGTTAACCTGCACCCTGCACACCGGGTACGACTCCCTTGACCATTTTCGTGTCTACAAGTTGATGTTACTGAATTGCCTAGAGTACATTGCTATAGATACTGCTTAGTTATTATAGATGCATTTAATAGATGGATTGAAGCTATTCCAACTACCAATAATACTGTTATGACTGTTGTGAAGGTATTATTACGGGATATAATTCAGAGATGCTGAGCTCTGACAATGGCCCACATTTTGTGGCTAAAGCAAGCGAAGGGGTGTGTAACAAGCTAGCTATCAAGCAACAATTCCACTGTGTACACCACCCACGGGCCGCTGGCTTAGTGGAAAGTGTCAATGGCACTCTGAAGAGTAAATTGGCCAAACTAACAGTGGAGACTGGACTCACTTGGTTGAAGGTCCCACTGTTAGACCTATTCTACATGAGGGTCACCCCACAGGGGAAAACAGTGTTGTCACCAGCTGAAATCATTTATGGACGGCCCATGAGGACACCCTGTGGACCAAGACCTTGTGTACCATTGTTCCCAGAAAGTCTACCAGGTAAATTGGATATGCATACCCTCGGGGAAGAGATGGGGAAATACATATGCCAACTAAACAAAATTTTCCAAGCATTACATTCACAGGTACGACAGGCTTACAAGGAAGAGAACCACCCCGCAGAGAGGAGTGACTATCCCACCCTAGAACCTGGGAATTTTGTCCTGACCAAGAACTGGGATTGAGGGAAACTCAGACCTCGGTGGAGAGGACCATATTAGGTGTTACTGACCACTCCACGGCTCTGAGACTGAAGGGGCAATCTCGGTGGATACATCGAACAGACTACAAACGTGTTACTGAAGGAACAGAGTAGAAGGACTCTCTCGGACTAAAGGAAAAAGTATTGGTTGATCGTGGTGAGATGAACCACTAGGCTTCTTGTCATTTTAAGAGAGAGTGCCTGAGTGACGTCAGCCGCCGGCTTTCTCGGCTCCTGTTTGATTCTTACTGAGAGAGAGGGAGGGGTGGAACTATTTGACTCTGCAGCGTGCTTACACTTGCTCACAGCTTGTGTTCACATAGCTCGCAGTTTGCTTTATTTAAGCAAGGACAGTCAGATGGAGAGAAAGAAAGAAGATGGAAGGTTCGAAACAAAGGACCTAGTTGCCGAAGTTTGCTGTTTGAACTCTCCTGTGCCCACAAGGGTGGGTTGATTATTGATCCAGCAAATACCTGGAAAATACCTGAGGAGGAAGGTAAAGCTGCGTGAGCGCGGGTGACGTCAGTGGCGAGCGCGGGCTTTAAAAAGCGACCCACTTTCAGGAGCGGGCAGCGGAGTGCGCAGGAGCAGAGTGCTGGGCTTTGGCTCAGCGGGCTTCGGCGCAAGAGGACTTCGGTAAGAAGCCTGCTTTTCATTTATTCTGACTAATCTGGGATCAGGTAATGGGGGAGATGGTTAGAGCAGTGGTGTGCTCCGTATGCAGTATGTGGGAGGTCAGGGTCAACACAGTTGTCCCTGATGACCACACCTGCAATAGGTGCATCCAGCTGCAGCTCCTATCAGACCGAGTTAGGGAATTGAAGCAAGAGCTGGATGAACTACGGATCATTCGGGAGGCAGAGGCAGAGATAGATAAGAGTTATCGGGAGGCAGTCACACCGAAAAGACAGGAGGTAGGCAAATGGGTGACAGTCAAGAGAGGCAGGGGGAGCAGACAGAGAGAGAAGAGCACCCCAGTGGCCGTTCCCATCAAAAATAAGTATACCGTTTTGGATACTGTTGGTGGGGATGACCTACCAGGAATAAGCTGCAGTGGTCCTGTCTCTGGCACTGTGGTTGGACCTGCGACTAGGAAGGGGAGGAGGGAAGAGAAGAGAGCAGTAGTGATAGGGGATTCTATAGTCAGGGGGGCCGATAGGAGATTTTGTGGGGAAGACTGGGAGTCTCGGATGGTATGTTGCTTCCCTGGTGCCGGGGTCCGAGACATCTCAGATCGGGTACAGGTTATTCTCGAGTGGGAGGGCAAGGATGCAGATGTTGTGGTCCATGTAGGGACCAATGACATGGGTAGGATGAGTGAGGGGGTCCTGCGTAGGGAGTTCAGGGAGTTAGGTGCGAAGCTGAAGAGCAGGACCTCCAGGGTAACAATCTCAGGATTGCTACCTGTGCCACGTGCAAGTGAGGCAAGGAACAGGAGGATTATAAAGATTAATACGTGGCTGAGAGGATGGTGCAAGAGGAAGGGCTTCAGGTTTGTGGATAATTGGGCCTTGTTCCAGGGAAGGTGGGATCTGTTCTGAAGGGACGGTTTACACCTGAACTGGAGCGGTACTAACATTCTTGCAGGGAAGTTTGCTACAGCTTCTTCAGGGGGGTTTAAACTAAATTTGCAGGGGGCGGGGATCCAGACTGTGAGAGATGATAGCGAGAGGATGAATAAAGGACAGGTGGGGACTACACGGTTCCGGAATATTAAGTGTGTAGTAGAGGGAGGTGGGGCGGAACAAGTGATAAGGAGGACTCGTGTACAGAGGGATGGTCTGACGGAACATGGAGTTAAATGTGTTGCAAGAATAAGTAAATGTAGGAAGGACAACAAAATTCTAGGGGCGTATAGCCCGATGGGAGTTCAGGGAGCTGGGTTAAGCACAATAGGCAGCGATTCAAACAGAGAGAGGAGAAATGGGTTAAAAATTCTATATCTGAATGCAATGCACGGTGTCAGGAATAAGGCGGATGAGCTTGAAGCCCAGGTGCGAATGGGTAACTATGATGTTGTTGGGATAACGGAGACATGGCTGCAGGGAGATCAAACCTGGGAAATGAACGTACAAGGGTATATGTGCATGTGGTAAAGGTAATGTCGCAGTAGTTATGGGGGATTTCAACATGCAGGTGAACTGGGAGAATCAGGTTGGTGCTGGACCACAGGATAGGGAGTTTGTAGAGTGCCTACGGGATGCATTCTTGGAACAGCTTGTACGAGAGCCGACCAGGGACAAGACTATTCTGGATTTAGTGTTATGTATTGAACAGGATTTGATAAGCGATCTCGCAGTAAAGGAGCCATTGGGAGGTAGTGATCACAATATGATAAGCTTTTATCTGCAATTTGAGAAGGATAAGGGCAGCTCGGAGGTGTCAGTGTTGCAGATGAACAGGGGAAACTATGAAGCCATGAGGGAGGAGCTGGCCAAAGTTGACTGGACGGATAGCCTAGCAGAAAAGACCGTGGCAGGTATTCTTGGGAATAATGCACAAGGTGCAAAATCAGTTCATCCCCCAGAGAAGGAAGGATTCAAAGGGGGGAAAGGGGCCTCAGTGGTTGACAAAGGAAGTCAGAGACTGCATAGCATTAAAAAAGGAAATATGACAGAGCTAAGGTGAGTGGGAGGACAGATGATTGGGAAGTTTTTAAGAAACAACAGAACTTAACTAAAAAGAGAATACGGGGAGAAAAAAATGAGATACGAACGCAAGCTAGCCAGGAATACAAAGGAAGATAGCAAAAGCTTTTTTAGGTATGTGAAGAGAAAGAAGATAGTTAAGAACAATGTTGGGCCCTTGAAGAATGAATTGGGTGAAATTGTTATGGGAAACAGAGAAATGGCAGAAGAATTTAATGAGTACTTCAGATCTGTTTTCACTAAGGAAGACACAAGCAATCTCCCAGATGTATGGATGGGCCAAGGACATAGGGTAACAGAGGAAATGAAACAGATTGACATTCGAAAGGAAACGGTGATGAGAAGACTGATGGGACTGAAGGCTGACAAATCCCCAGGTCCAGATGGTCTGCACCCTAGGGTACTAAGAAGGTGGCTCTGGAAATTGCGGATGCATTGGTAATCATTTTCCAATGTTCCTTGGATTCAGGATCAGTTCCTGAGGATTGGAGAATGGCTAATGTTATCCCACTTTTTAAGAAAGGAGGGAGGGAGAAAACAGAACTATCGACCTGTCAGCCTGACATCGGTGGTGGGAGAGGTGCTGGAGTCCATTATTAAGGATGAAATAGTGGCATATCTAGATAGCAGTGATAGGATTGGGCCAAGCCAGAATGGATTTACCAAGGGTAAATCATGCTTGACTAATCTGTTGGAGTTTTTTGAGGATGTAACCAGGAAGTTAGACGGGGGAGATCCAGTGGAAGTAGTGTACCTCGATTTTCAGAAGGCATTTGATAAGGTCCCACATAGAAGATTAGTGGGTAAAATCAAAGCTCAGGGCATCGGGGGGAAGGCATTGACATGGATAGAAAACTGGTTGGCAGATAGAAAGCAAAGGGTAGCGGTGAATGGGTGTTTCTCGGAATGGCAGGTGGTGACTAGTGGGGTGCCACAGGGCTCGGTATTGGGACCACAGCTGTTTACCATTTACGTTAACGATTTGGATGAAGGCATAGAGAATAGCATCAGCAAATTTGCTGATGATACTAAGCTGGGTGGCAGTGTGACATGTGATGAGGATGTTAGGAGAATTCAGGGTGACTTGGATAGGCTGGGTGAGTGGGCAGATACTTGGCAGATGACGTTTAATGTGAATAAGTGTGAGGTTATCCACTTTGGGAGTAAGAACAGGAAGGCAGATTATTATCTGAATGGTATAGAGTTGGGTAAGGGAGTAATACAAAGAGATCTCGGAGTCCTTGTTCATCAGTCAGTGAAGGTGAATGAGCAAGTGCAGCAGGCAGTGAAGAAGGCTAATGGAATGTTGGCCTTTATTACAAAGGGAATTGCGTACAAGAGCAAGGAAATCCTCTTGCATTTGTACAGAGCCCTGGTGAGACCACACCTGGAGTATTGTGTACAGTTTTGGTCTCCAGGGTTAAGGAAGGTCATTCTGGCTGTAGAGAAAGTGCAGCATAGATTCACGAGGTTAATTCCTGGGATGTCTGGACTGTCTTACGCAGAGAGGTTAGAGAGACTGGGCTTGTACACACTGGAATTAAGGAGATTGAGAGGGGATCTAATTGAAACATATAAGATTATTAAGGGATTGGACAAGATAGAAGCAGGAAATATGTTCCAGATGCTGGGAGAGTCCAGTACCAGAGGGCATGGTTTGAGAATAAGGGGTAGGTCATTTAGGACAGAGTTAAGGAAAAACTTCTTCTCCCAGAGAGTTGTGGGGGTCTGGAATGCACTGCCTCGGAAGGTAGTGGAGGCCAATTCCTTGGATGCTTTCAAGAAGGAGTTAGATAGGTATCTTATGGATAGGGGAATCAAAGGAAATGGGGACAGGGCAGGAACCGGGTATTGATAGTAGATGATCAGCCATGATCTCAAAATGGCGGTGCAGGCTCGAAGGGCTGAATGGTCTACTTCTGCACTTATTGTCTATTGAATGTGTGATTGTCACTTTGTTTGATCCACTGGAGTGGATCTTTAGGTTTGGCAGTATCCTGTGAAGACCACTTGTGCTAACCCTTGCCTGGGGGTGGTAATTCACTTGTACAGGGTACCCCGTGACAAATCACTGTTGGTGATAATTCCTATAATCCATATGGGGATTTTGATGGAGTATCCCGTGGCTACCACTTTTGTTAACCCTTAACTGGATTTGGGTGTGTTATGTGGTAACCACTTGTGAGAAAGAGATTCTGTGGAAATCACTGTCGGTAATACTTTGTGTGTTGGACCTGGATTGGGAGTACCTTGTGGAATCTACCTGTGTGTTAACCCTTGCCTGGGTGGTAGTTCCCTTTGAAGACGGTACCCCTGTTATCAGCTAGTTTTGGTGATAATTCATATGTGGATTTGGAACAAAGACGGATAAGATCTTCGGCGACTGTTATCCTGTTTTATCACCATGGAACTTGTGGAATTGGAAGCAATTGCCTACTCTCGACATTCACCTTCGATTACAAATATCTCTCTCTCATCATTTATTCCGTGGATGAGCTGAACTTTCATACTTTACCATCTTAAGACTCTAAGCTTGGTATTCCCTGAGCTCAATGGTTTGGGAGTTATATTTACACATATGTACACACATAACACTGTTAACCATAGAACACTACAGCACAGTACAGGCCCTTCAGGCCTCCATGTTGTGCCGACCCATATAACCCTTAAAAAAAATGTACTAAATCCACACTACCACATAACCCTCTATTTTTCTTTCATCCATGTGCCTGTCCAAGAGGCTCTCAAATAGCCCTAATGTTATAGCCTCCACCACCATCACTGGCAAGTCATTCCAGGGACCCACAAGTGTAAAAAAACTTACCACTGATGTCTCCCCTAGACTTCCCTCCCTTAATTTTGTACAGATGCCCTCTGGTATTTGCTATTGCTGCCCTGGGAAACAGATACTGACTATCCACCCTGTCTATGCTTCTCATAATCTTGTAGACCTCTGTCAAGTCCCCTCTCATTCTTCTACTATCCAAAGAGAAAAGTCCCAGCTCTGCTAACCTTGATTCATATGACTTGTTCTCCAAACCAGGCAACATCCTGGTAAATCTCCTCTTCACCCTCTCCATAGCGTCCACATCCTTCCTATAATGAGGTGACCAGAATTGAACATAATACTGCATAATAAAGTGCAGTCTCACCAGAGATTTGTAGAGTTGCAACATGACCTCTCTACTCTTGAACTCAATCCCCCTGTTAATGAAGCCTAGCATACCATAGGCCTTCTTAACCACCCTATCAACCTGTGCAGCAACCATGAGGAATGTATGGATTTGAACCCCAAGGTCCCTTTTGATTGTTTTGCTTAAGTTGTTATATTATAAGTAGATACAAATAAAGATAGTGGTGTTAACATCAAAACCAAACTCCATGTGTGGTCTATTGCTGCTGGTTCATTTAAATTGTTACAGGTATTTTAACAGTGGTGTTCGTGTTTATGTCTTTGAGAGGGATCACCCCACAATCCGGGGTCCCCATGTTAACACATTTCTGTGTCTCTGTCACACCGATGCCAAACAGGTAGAACTAGGGGCCACCAAACTCAACTTCCCAGACTGGGAAGCATGCAACCTGGCCATACTTGCAGGTGCCCAGCAGCGGAGAGGAACAACTGAGACTGAGTGATTTTGGATGATCACTTTTCTCTCCTATGTAGTAGCCAGGAATCCACCAAAGATAATCAATTTGGCTACAGCACTTGAGGAGCCGGACACAATACTGCAGGGGCCCTGACAGAAACAAAGGCCCAAATAACAGAAATATCCACTGAAATGATTGCAATCCGGCAAACAGTCGTACAGAATCATATGGCTTTAGATTTTATCCAAGCTGAGAAAGGGGGAACCTGTGTTATTATTGACACAGAATGCTGCACCTATATCCCTGATGAGTCTACTAACATTACATCCCTCTCCAAGCACACTGCCACGGAGATTGACAGCATCAAGAAAGTAGGGCAGGATTTACACAGGTTCACCGAAGGGTCGAAATGGTAGTATTTGAAGGCCTGTTTGGTAATATGTGAGGCATGATATTGCATTATGGCTTAATAGTTGTGCATATCATTGTTATAATTACTGTTGTGCATTGTTTTTATTCATTGATAAGTCAATGCTGTACACGGTTGCTCTCTCTGTAAAAAAAATTACGGCTTTGTTGATCATGTAATGATCAAAAGGAGGGAGTGGTAAAGTATGTAAAAGGGTTAACACTTCCTTAAACAATAGCCGCCTGTTCTTCTGAAAGAAATTGCTGATGATTAGCCAATGTACTAAGCCATGCTGAGCCATATTTCTTCTTGAGGGTAGCTAGCTAGGGTTTCTGGATGTTTATCTGAATTGTGCACTCATGCGTAGAGATAGGACAGCTTCAGTCCGTTCTGTGTGTGTAAGCCATTATGACTATTTTGTAATTTATCTTAAGGGGCTGTAATATAGTAAATAACTTTGGCTCCAGCCTGCCTTGTGTGGTGGGTATCTGGACAGATATATCTGTGGTGTAAGGGGAATTGTTAGTCAGTTAGTGGATTGGATACTAACGACACTAACGACATAAACAGTCTATGACTGTTCCTGTTTGAGCGACTAACTGAGTAAGCCCCAGGTGCTTGGAGTAAAGAGTTTGTATTTATACGGTCTCTGAGTGACTTTATCCGGATTCGACTTCCACAGAATGGGAGTGGTTTTAAAGGACTGGGCTGCTGGAAGCACATTACCAGACCTGGAGTGATTGCAACTGGATCTGACAGAGGCATAACTGGCTCCTCTGGGCACATTCAGTCTCACTCCAACAATTTCCTACCTTCCTTTTACAGGTATGTAATGTCTAAAGGACCAGTGTTTGAGTAAATGAGACTCACCAAACTTTCTCCTGACTGAATCACTGGATTCTCTGAGTCAGATGGGTTCTCTCCAGTTGACGCTCTCAATCCTCGGGCTGGTTCACTTGTTGATGTTCCACTGTCTTCAGTTGTGGTTTGCTTCCAGTTGGGTTTTTCTTCCAATAAATCTCTCACCGCAGGTCTAACTTTAACATGAAAGATAATGAAGCACATTGACAATAGAAAGGAGAACCAAACATTTCTGCTTAATGTTACTAAGAGCAAAACTCAATGAAATTTAAATGTTGAAGGTAGATATAATGATCTCAGTGAACAATCTTTTATTGTCCCTCACAAGTCACAAAACGATATGGGATAAGAAGGAGCCATCATTCAGTTATGGTAAGACATAAGACACAGGAACAGAATTAGGTGATTCGATCAATCTGGTCTGCCCCACCACTCAACCATGGCTGATTTTCATTCCAACACCATATTCCTGCCTTCCTCCAGTAACCCTGAAGCTACTTAGCAATCATCAATATATTAATCTCTGTCATAAACATACTCAAATGGAGCCTCAACCACCCTCTACAGCAACAAATTCCACAAATCAGACTTCCTTTGGCTGAAGAAATTTTCTCACCTCAATTTTAAAGGGAAGCATCTTTATTCTGAGCCTGTGCTGTCAGATCACAGATTCTCTGTCTAATGGAAACATCCTTTCCATGTCCATTTTATCCAGGCTTTTCAGCATTCGGTAGGTTTACTTAACCATACATCCCTCCACCACCCCCCACTCTGAACTCCATTGAGCACAGGTCCAGAACCATCAAATACTTTTCATACATAAAGCCGATCATTCCTGAGATTACTCTTGTAAACATTGTTAGCAACACACCACGTGATCGTGCGTCACAAAGCGGAGGGCGGGGCAGATCTGCGGCGCACAGCCTCACGTGACCTGTTGGCGGGACTCCCCTTTCAATTCTGCGGAAATAGGCAGCCTGGGCTCCTGGTTTGGATCGCTCAATGCAGATTCAGTGAAGTCAACACATTTCTGACGAGCCCAGATAACTGGGTACTAAATGAGTAATTGGCCCTCGGTTCGGAGCTCAAGGCCAATATCGGATCTCCCCGCTCGGGATCGATCTCAATACTCACCGATGGGAAAGTGATATCTTCGGCCCGCAGACAGTGATCCCGAATCCGCAGAACGGCGCCAGCCTGGAGACTGTGAGCATGCGCAAAGTGATTGGTGCATCATCCGGAGGGCGGGGCCTCGGAAGCGACGCACAGATGCTGCCAATCTGTGGTTAAATGGGAGGGGGAAATGTGATCACGTGACCCCAGCCCCCGGCTGTGACTCCAGCTATCCATTACTCTGTGGAAAGAAGCAAACTTGCCACTCACATCTCCTCTCACCCTAAATGTATTAGCCATTTCACCCCCAGGAAAAATATATCGTCTTTCCACTATTTATTCCTCTCGTAATCTTATAAATTTCCATCCAGTCTCACCCCAGTCTGCGCCGCTCTGGAGTAAACAACACAAGTTTGTGCAACCTCTCGTTACAGCTCATGCCTCTAATCCAGGCAATATTCTGGTAAACCTCTTCTGCGAACAGAACTGTATGAAATACTTCAGATGTGGTCTAACTAGTTGAATAAAACTGTGTTCCGAACTGTAACGTTTTAGAAACGAACCAGCAGCAATAGAGTTCACATTGGTGTCTGGTTTTGATGTTAAAACCACTTCTTTATTAGTATCTACTTATAGTAACAACGAAATAAAGGAAAGGTAACAGTGTTATGTGTAAATATAACTCCCAAACTATCGAGCCTGAGGGAACAAAGCTTAGAGTCTTGAGATGGTAAAGTAGGAAAATTCAGTAATCCCCGGAATAAATGATGGGAGAGAGATATTTGTAATCCAGGGTGAAACGTAGAGAAAAGGCCGTTACTTCGAAATAACCGTCGTCGAAATTTCTATCCGTTGAATCTGTCCATAAACGAGTTATCAGCGAAAGTGACCTGTCACAGTAATACCGTCTATCAGGGGTTACCGCACAACATACCCAGGCAAGGGTTAACACAAGTAACAACCACACACATTCGTTGTGGTTCTGTGCACCGATGATCAACCCACTCTTCTGGGCATCGGAGAGTTCCAAGCCTCAGCTGCGACAAACTGAAGCTATCAGCTTTTCCACTCACACACACACACACTCTCTCTCTCTCTCTCTCTCTCTCTCTCTCTCTCTCCCCCTCTCACTCCCCCCCTCTCTCTCTCTCTCACTCTCTCTCCTGACCGACAGCCTGTCTGCAGATCGCTCTCTCTCTCTCTCATGATTAATCCACAGTTAGCGCTGTCAGCCTGTGACTGACGTCATAGTCCCGCCTCCTCACGCCGGCGCTCTTAAAGAAGCAGTCACAGTACGACCGCAGGCACGTAACAGCTGCAACACAACTTCCCGACTTTTGAACTCAATGCTTCAACTAATAAAGACAACCATGCCATTTGCCTTCTTAACCACCCGATCAATCTGTGCAGTCTCTTTCAGGGAGCGATGAACTTGGAGTCTGAGATCCCTCTGATCATCAACACTGTTCAGGGTTTTGCATTTAACAGTGTACTGTCTCGTACATTCGACCTACCGAGCTGCCGAGATGATCATCACTGATCAAATCTCACTGAGATTTCTCAGGTCCTGTTGAATTTATTGCCAAGTGCACAAGTACGGGAAGGTACAGGTACAGAGAAACATTGACTTGTGGCAGCATCACAGGCAAGTACATTCGGATAACACACGGTACACAGATTATACGATTCTCTGTCAGTAACAATCTATTATCTATAAACATGTCATTAACCGTATTTTATATACAGTACGTTCTGTCATGATCAATATTTAAATGTGCAATAACGGACTTGGAAATGTTGAATTTGGTCCATGTTTCCATTCCTCCTGTAATCCACAACCAGCTCCTTTGTTTTTGACACAATGAGGGAGAGGTTGTTTTCTTGACACCACAGTGTCGAGGTGATGACTTCTTCTCTGTCGGCTGTCTCGTTATTATTTGAGATTAGGCCAGTCAGTGTAGTGTCCTCAGCAAATTTAATAAGCTGATTGGAGCTGTGGGTGACGACACAAGTCATGGATATACAGAGAGTAAAGGAGGGGGCAAGGAGACACCTCTGTGGGGTATGTGTGCTGGGGTTCAGAGAGACAGAGGTGAGGGAGCCCACTCTCGCGATCTGACAGGAAGTCCAGGATCCAGCTACACAAGACACGGTGAAGGCCGAGGTCTCTGAGCTTCTTGTCGATACTTCTCGCCTTCGTATGGCTGCTACTCTGCCCATGACTGCAAGGAACTGCAGAGAACTTTGGAGAACAGAGAACATCAGAGAAACAAGCCTCCCCTCCATGGACTCTTCCTACACTTCCCCTGCCTCGGAAAAGCAGGCCATGTACTCACAATCTGGACATTCTTGCTGCAAACCCGCTCCCCCATCGGGGAAGAGATACAAAAGCCTTAAAGTGTGTACCACCGGGCTCAAGGTCGGCTTCCTGTCTGCGGTTATAAGCCAAATGAATGATAAAATGGACTCGACCTCACAGTGTAACTCGACGTGACCCTGCACCATATGTCTATCTACACTGCACTTGCTCTGCAGCCATAATGCTTTGTTACAGTTATTGTTTTGTCGTATATCAGCTCAATGTACTGTCGTAATGTATTGATCTGTGTGGCTGGTAGGTCAGGCAAGATTTTCACTGTAGCTCAGTACATGATGATAATAAACAATATCCCCATTTTAATTGTGTGGAGATATTAGACAGACTGAGCTCCTGCTTTGGAACCACAGAAGGAAACTTAACTGACTGTTGTAATTTCTGAGGAATGCAAATAAACGGAAAAGGCTTCAATCTCGCATTACGATCTGCGGTAACTGGGATCAGGTGACCGGTGGTGGGTCTCCCATATCAATATCAGAATCTGGTTTAATAGCACCGGCATATGTCCTGAAATCTGTTGTCTCTGCGGCAACAGGAGAACCTAATTCATAACAATAGATTTTAACAACTATGAATTACAATAATATATATATTAAATCGTTAAATTATATAAGTAGTGCAAAAAGAAACATAAAAACTGAACTAAACTCTTATTTGTGGAAATTCCGGAGCAAAGCTTAACTGAACTGTTCACATTGATGAGAAGCTCAGGAAAATAAAAATTAAAAAATAAAATATAAAATAAAAAAACTCATCTCCACTCCTCTGACTTCACCCCAAACCCTTTGATGCGCTGGCTAATCAAGAAGCTATCTATCTCTGCCTTAAATACACCCATTGACTTGGCTCCACAGCCACTCATGGCAACAAATTCCACAGATTTACCACCCACTGACTGAAGTAATTTATCCGCATCTCTATTCCAAATGGACGTCCTTCAATTCTGAAGTCATGCCCTCTTGTCCTAGTATCCCCTACCATTGGAAATTTACTTTGCCATATCTAATCTGTAAAGGCCTTTTAACATTCAGAATATTTCTATGAGATCCCTATTATTCTCCTGAACTCCAGGGGACACAACCCATGAACTGTCAGACCCTTCTCATATGGTAAACCTTTCATTGCTGGAATAATTCTAGTGAATCTTCTCTGAACCCTCTCCAATGCCAGTATATCATTTCTGAAATAAGGATCCCAAAACTGCACACAATGTGTCATCTCACGAGTGCCTTACGGAGCTGCACCATCGCATCCCTGCTCTTAATTCAACCCATAGAGACTCTACCATCCAATCATATGTCATCTCCTTCCAATGATTTAATACTGTACACAGGGCCACATCACTTCCTGTGCCTACTCACCTCTCTTTCAGATACACAGTACATCGTTGGACTTTCAGCTCCCAATGGCAGCCACTCTTTAGCCAAGTCTCACAGATAGCTACAGCGTCATGTTTGCCAATCTGTAGCTGGATTTCAAGAGTGTCCATTTTATTCCTGATGCTGCGTGCTTTCAAATACAACACTCAGTCTAGCATTTGTTGCTTTCTGTTTTAATTGCACGTTGACTCTAATGCCCTGTAACTCATGCCATTGGTTTTGATTAAGCTTCATCTCCTGACTGTTCTTTCTATAATCTCTGTTGCACGCCATCTTTGATTTATTTCTGTTTTCCCCTTCCTCTGCCCAATCACTCCGGTTCCCATCTCTCTGTCAAATTCGTTTGAACCCTCACTAACAGCTTTATTCAATATGGCTGCTAGGATATTGCACCCCTTTGTATTCAGGTGTAACACGTCCTTTTTGTACTGGTCGTACCTCCCCCGGAAGAGGCTCCAATGATCCAGGAATCTGAAGCCCTGCCCCCTACACTAGTCTCTCAGCCACACATCAATACGCCTGATCATTCTATTCTTTCGTCGCTAGCACGTGGTGCAGGCAGCAATCCTGAGATTACTACCCCAGAGGTCCACAGGGGTAACGTTTCTGTTCACGTTCTATGTTGGCAACGTTTCTGTTTACGTTCTATGTCAATGCATCGGATGAAAGTATTGATGGCCCTGTGGCCAAACTTACGAATGAAGTCGAATATTGAAAGGACCAGATAGAGAGGTTGTGGAGGGCTATAGTATCTGGTTATCACAATGCCATAAATACAATATAAATGTACAAACGATAGGCTTGCTCCGCGGCTGGAGATTCTAAATTGGAGAATGGCGCTTTATTCACAAAATCCTCATAGCCCACAGTGACTGTGCACTGATCCCAGCAATGGAACCCGCCACTGCAGCCCCACAGTGCACTACGTACTGATTGCAAAGCTACGAAATTTCATATGAATAGCCTCCCCTACCCCAACTCCACTCTTTCTGCGTCACCAGCAGACTGGGACATCTCATATCTCGCTGCCTCCGCCAAGACATTAAACTGTGAACAACTGTGGTCAGGGACTGATCTCTGGGATTCTCCAAACGCTACCTCCTTCCAGTCTGAAAACGACCCACTCATCCAGCCACACACTACCGGCAGTTTATCGATCTCCAACGAAAAAGCCTAATCACCTAATCCTGAGGTTCAATACCATTGCTGACTCTGACTTTACCACCGATAGATACCAGGAGGGACATAATAATCTGAAAGTCTCTAGTCACAGCCGTGTAAATAAAATGTGATCTCAGTAGGTGTGTCGCGCATGCTCAGAATGCGAAGGAGATAGACAAACTGAGCCAGGCCACAGACTGACGAAGGGGAGCAATGATCCATTTTGATACAGACGGAAGCAGAGAGTTTAATATTGTGCCTGATGCCGGAACTGTGGCCAGTTAGAAGATAAAGTCTTGTTCCTCCAAACTGTTTTGAGCTGTGACAGTGTTTTTTTTTATCAGAAGGCACCATGGGGACTAAAATTATCTGAGTTGAAATGTTGCCCTTCACCCACTGACGTGCTTTTGTAAACTTTTAGCAGTGTAGAAAAGTCAAAGGATTTGTGATTGGGAACACAACAGGAATTAATTCTTACTCTCAATAATTTCTCCTTTGGCTCCTCCCACTTCCTCCAAACCAAAGGCGTAGCCATGGGCACCGGCATGGGTCGCAGTTATGCCTACCTTTTTGTTGGCTTTGTGGAACAGTTCATTTTCCAAGCCTATATGGGCATCCGTCCCCCTCTTTTCCTTCGCTACATAGACGACTGCATTGGAGCTGCCTCCTGCACGCATGCTGAGCCCGTTGACTTCTTTAACTTTGCCTCCAATTTTCACCCTGCCCTCAAATTTACCTGGTCCATTTCTGACACCTCCCTCCCCTTTCTTGATCTTTTTGTCTCCATCTCTAGAGACGGCTTATCTACTGATATCTACTATAAACCTACAGACTCTCACAGCTACCTGGACTGTAGCTTCCCATCTTCGCACCCTGTCTCTTACAAAAATGCTATCCCCTTCTAACAATTCATCCGTCTCCGCCGCATTTGCTCTCAGGATGAGGCTTTTCGTTCCAGGACGAAGGAGATGTCTTCCTTTTTTAAACAAAGGGGCTTCCCTTCCTCCACCATCGTAAAGTCTTACGATGGTAAAGTAGAAAAGTTCAGTAATCCACGGAATAAGTGAGTGAGAGGAGAGATTTGTAAATCCACACGAACATGTAGAGAGAAGGCAATTACGCAGAATTCCACACACGTTCCACGCTGGGTAAACGAAATAACTGTCGCCGAAGATCTTATCCGTTGATTCGTTCCGAAATCCACTTCGAAATATCACCAGGTGACAGTGACAGGAATATCGTCTTCAAGTGGTTACCACAGAACACCCCGATTCCAGGTAAGGGCCAACAGAAGTGATACTACGGGATACTCCAACAAATCCACACGTATGGATTATACGAAGTGACAGACACACATCCGTTGTACACTGCGTGCCGATGATCAACCCGACCTTCTGGGCATGGAAGAGCTCCAACTCGTAGCAGTGAGAAGCTGAAGTTCCAACAGCTTCTCTCTCTCTCTCTCTCCCTCTCCCTCTCCCCCTCTCTCTCTCTCTCTCTCTCTCTCTCTCTCTCTCTCTCTCTCTGTCTCTCTCTCTGTCTCTCTCTCTCGCAGGCTGCCGCCCCTTGTCTCTGACGTCATAGTCCCGCCTCTCACAGTGAACGAACCTCAAACAACACACACAAAATGCTGGTGGAACACAGCAGGCCAGGCAGCATCTATACGGAGAAGCACTGTCGACGTTTCGGGCCGAGACCCTTCGTCAGGACTCTGATCAGCCTCTGTCTTCAAACGAGCCAGCGGTCTTGTAACACAATGCACCTCTAAAGTCTGACAGAAGACGAGCTACGATGGAGCAGAGTCAGAAACCAAAGAGTTGCCAGACTGAGTCAGGGCTTTGGGGCTCCAGAGAGAGCTGGGGTCTGGAGTTTACGAGGAGGAGGAGGAATCAGACCAGCAGGATGTGGCTAAAAATGAAAGATTAGAAACATTTGGAAACCGGTTGACCGAAAAAACGTGGTTAATTTCTGCAAAATACTGGTGGAAATCAACAGATCAGGCAGCAAATGTGGAGAGGAATAAATGGACAACGTTTAGGCCGACTCACTTCAGCATGCCGAGTCTGTGTCCTCCTCTGCTTAGTTGCTGCCTGAACTGCAGAGCTCCTCCAGCATTGTGTGTGTGTGCGTCTCTGTATTTCCAGCAACTGCAGAATGTCTTGTCTGCATTTCTGCATTTGTAAGAGGATTTAACTTTGCCATTAGATACACGTTGATATTGATTATCTTCTTATGGGAGCCGCTTTCTGCATTAAAACAGCTGCTGAGTTTTCTATACACACAGAAAAAAACTGAGGTATGGACATTGAACCAGTACATGCAGAAACTTTTAACTGCAGCGTGATTACCCGTGAAGCACCGATCAAATGCGCAGGCGTCAGGGCTGCAGCGGTCTCCGGATATCACGCATGCGCGCAGTACACAAACAGCCTCGGAAAATGTCGGAAGCAGGTAAGAGCGATTCTTCGTGATATTATCTTAAGCTCCGACCTCGGGACAATTGCTGTGAGTTTCGAACATTACACCCCGCAATCCCGGGACAGTCCTGCCCTCTTCCATCTCTCCAGCCCCACGACCCGTACACCAGCCCCGGGGAGCTTCCGTCTGATGAGGGAGTGGGAGCCGATGGATCTCTCAGACAGAGCTGAGCTCCAGCTATCTGAATGCAAGGATTGGGAACTCGGAGAAAGGGAACAAAATCGTTTCCATCACCAGTTGAGAAAATCACCTTTGTTCTACCTGCAATTATAAACACTTATCCACTTGGCGCGTGGCCAAGTGATCTGAAGGTCACTAGTTCGGGCCTCAGCTGAGGCAGCGCGTTGTGTCCTTGAGCAATGCACTTAACAACAGCTCTGCGACGGTGCCAAGCTGTATGGGTCCTAATGCCCTTCCCTTGGACAACATCGGGGGCGTGGAGAGGGGAGACTTGCAGCATGGGCAGCTGCTGGTCTCCCATACAACCCTGCCCAGGCCTGCATCCTGGAAACCTTCCAAGGCACAAATCCATGGTCTCATGAGACTAGCGGATGCCTATATAATCAAAAACAAGAGAAAATCTGCAGATGCTGGAAATCAAAGCAACACACACAAAATGCCAGAGGAACTCAGCATTAGTACTCTTTTACATAGATTTTGCCTGGCCTGCTGAGTTCCTCCAGCATTTTGTGTGTGTTGCTTGTTCTATTTCCTCTTGCTCTGGACTTTTCTACCAGTGAGAACATGTTTTGTCCCCTTTTCTCTTGGTACATAATGATATCAAACTCCTTTGCCCTGGGCATCATGTAGCTTTCACATCACAAATGTGCCAGACTCCAGTGAAACAGACTACTGCCCTTCCCTTCACATTCATTGGCATTTCCATCAATGAATTCACCACCATCTATCACCTGGGGGAGGGTTCAGAGGGAATATTTATGTACAATACAAAAACTGGTGTTACCTGCATGTATTGTAGTGATGCAAAAGTTGCTGGAAAATTTGCATGTGGGAAGAAGTGGAGTGATATTTGGAAATTTGACTGTTTAAAGCGTTGCTTAGCAAGCAAATCACATATGGATGGTGTCCAAATGCTCTGACGAGAATATCCTTAATTATCCACTATAGGCCTGCTACATAGGTTGTGTGAGAGTGCAGATGAACTCGATCAAACCCAGAGGAGATAGAAGTTCTTATTGACATTGTTAAAATGAATACCTCTCTATATAAAATTCAGTGTGCATATGCTGCTGTCACTGGGTCAAAATTGCACAGCATAAGATTTTTGCACACACTGGTCTTCACAAATCAGAAGGGACTGGTGGGAAGGTGAAGTGACCTCCAGTGTCCCTGACACCCTCACCTACGAGATGTGCACCCAGCTGCAGCTTGTAAACCTGCACTTTAAGGAGTTGGAACTGGAAATGGATGAATTCCAGATCATCCGGGATTCAGAGGGCGTGATAGGTATGACATGAAGAGAGGTGTTACACCCAGGTTGCAGGACACAGGAAACTGGGTGAAAGTCAGGAAGGGGAACGATGTTAAATAGCCATTGTAGAGTACTTTTGTGGCCATCCCCCACAACAATAGATGGACCACTTTAGAAAGTGTTGGAGGGAATTAGCTGGCAGTGGAATGTCAAAGTGATGATACACGATTTGTTAGTGAGGGGAACACAGAACTAGAAGGGGACTAATAGCCTAGGGGTGAGGCTTGCTACTGCTAGTGGGGTGTGGGGGGGGGGGGGTTAGGGGTTAAACTAAAGTTTCAAGGGGTATGGGCCAGAATGCCAGAACAGATACTGGAGAGGGTGAATTGAATTGATTTTCTTACTTATATCCTTCATATACATGAGGAGTACAAATCTTTATGTTGCATCTCCATCTAAATGTGCAATGTCCAATTTATAGTAATTTACAATAAATTGTATGTACAACAGCACAGTCAATATTACACAGAAATACAATCCTTTCAGCATTGAATTAAAGTCTGGTAGACTGGTGGAAGAAGCTGTCCCAGAGAGTTTGTTTTGACACCGGACAGATGTTGTTCAGACCTCAGACAAAGTCATCAATCAAGAGGTTGAGCATGGTGTGAAGACTGACCTGAGCTGTGTATATCACAATGCAAGAATTATCATAGGAAATCCAGATGAGCTCAGGACAGGGAATTATGATATTGTAGCCATTACTGGGACTTGGTTGCACCCAACAGTCTGAGGGATTGAGAGGAACAAATTTGTAGAGAAATCACCGACTATGCCAAGAAACAAAGGTTGATTCAGTAAGTGATTTTAACTTTCCAAATATTGACTGGGAGTCCCATAATGTAAAAGGACTAAATGGGGTAGAGTTTATCAAATATGCCCTTAATCAGCACATAGAATTCCAGACATAGAAGTATGCAAAAAGGTATTAGGAAATGATCCAGGACTAGTGACAGAAATTAGTGTATGAGAACACTTTGTATCTGGTGATCATAAGGCCATGAGGTTAAAAGTAAATATGGAAAAAGAGAGGTCTGGATCATGGGTTGAGATTCTAAGTTGGAGAAAGGTCAATTTTGATGGTATCAGAAAGAATCTGACAAGTGTGGCTTGGGACAGGCTGTTTTCTGGCAAAGGAGTACTTGGTAAGTGGCAGTTGTTCAGGTGAAGTTTTGGGAATGTAGAGTGTGTATGTGCTTGTTGAAATAAATGTTGAAGTGTAACTGGTGCAGGCAACATTGGTTTCCAAGAGATATTTTGTTCCTCTAAATGCCTCAGACTGTTGGGTGCTACCAAGACTCATTGATGACTATAATATCATAATTTCATGCCCTGAGTTCATTTGACTTATTTTTTAGTCGTCTTCTATTGGTTTCTAAAAGCTTCCCAATAGTTTTTACTCTTTTGTTTGCCCTCTCGTTGGCTTTTATGTTGGCTTTGGCTTCTTATTTTAGCCACTGTTGTGTCATCCTGCATTTCCAATGCTTCCACTTCTTTGAGATGTATCGATCACTCAGTTCCTGCATTGCTCCCAGAAACTCCAGCCATTGCTGATCCAATGTCAGTCCTAACTTTTCCCTTCCAAACAAGTTTGGCCAGCTTCTCTGTCATAGAATCATGGAGAAGTTCAGTTTGAAAACAGGCTATTTGGCCCATTGTGCCAATGCTGAAAAAAGATTTAAGCTGCCTTATGCAACTACCTGCACCGGGACCATCACCCTCCATACCCCTACCATCCAGGCTCCCATCCAAAACTTTTTTAAATACTGAAATTAAGCTCATTTTCACCACGTGCTAGCATCTCATACCACTCTCCCATGACCATTTCAGTAAAGATCTTTTCCAAAGGTTTCCATTAAATTTTCACCTTCCCTCTTACCCATGATCCTCTGGTTCTCATCCCACCCAACCTCAGTGGAAAACCTGCTTGCATTTACCCTCATACACTCATAATTTTGTATACTTCCAACAAATCCTCAAAACAATGTATAATTTCCTTTTTTATGATTAGAGTTTTTTTAGGTGTATAAGCTGTTGAGGGGCATTGATCATGTGGATAGCCAGAGTATTATTCCCAGAGTGTTTCAGTTACTCTGGGGCCAGGCACCCATGCAGCTCAGTGGGAACAGGGAATACCAATGGACAGAGACGAAATGAGCCAGGTCACATATTGGAGATGGCAGAAATGCCCCATTCTTACAGAGACAGGAAGAGCATCAGAGATACCAGCATTGTGCCAAGTTAGAAGATGACTTCTCACTCCAACCTGGGTTGAAACTCACTGTAACAGTGTGATGCCAGATCACACCTTAGCAAATCAAGTGATTTTATCTGAAATGTTGTCCTACACCCATTGATGGATTTTATAAATCTTTTTACAGGTTAAAAATGAAAAGGAATGCAGGAATCTGCAGGAATCTTGAACACGACACACCAGTTTTGATGCCTCTGTCCAGATATTTAAGAAGTGGAGCAAGGGATTCAATCGATCATCCTTCCTACTCAGAATATGTGGAGCGATATACTCCATCATCTGACCGACTGATATACCAGTCATTTTACACAGGGGGAACCCGTTCATCTGCTCAGACAGTGTGGAGGGATACACTTGGTCATCTCAATTTAAGGTACATCAGCGAATTCACACTGGGCAAAGCTATTCAGCTATTCTGTGTGTGAGAAGGGACTCAGTCGGTCATCCCACCTGTGGACACACCAGTCAGTTCACACTGCACATAGGCTGGTCACCTGCTGAATTTGTGGGGAAGGATTCACTCAGTCATCTGACTAATGGCTCACCAGCGAGTTCACACAGCGGAGCGGCCATACACCTGCTCAGAATGTGGGAAGGGATTCATTCGGTCATCTAAACTGAAGGTACATCAGCGAGTTCACACTGGCGAGAGGCCATTCTCCTGCTCGGACTGTGGGAAGGGATTCAATGAATCATCTCAACTGAAGGTGCATCAGAGAGTTCACACTGGGGAGCGGCCATTCACCTGCTCAGTCTGTTGGAAGGGATTCACTTGTTCATCTAAACTGATGGTACATCAGCGAGTTCACACTGGGGAGAGGCCGTTTACCTGCTTGGACTGTGGGAAGACATTCACTTGCTCATCCCAACTGAAGGTACACCAGCGAGTTCACACTGGGGAGTGGCCGTTCACCTGCTCAGACTGTGGGAAGGGATTCACTCAGTCATCTAAACTGAAGGTACATCAGCGAGTTCACACTGGGGAGAGGCCATTCACCTGCTCGGACTGTGGGAAGGGATACACTTGCTCATCCCAACTGAAGGTACATCAGAGAGCTCACACTGGAGAAAGGCCGTTCACCTGCTCCGTCTGTGGGAAAGGATTCACTCGGTCATCCGAACTACTGGTACACCAGCGAGTTCACACTGGGGAGAGGCCATTCACCTGCTCAGATTGTGGGAAGGGATTCACTCGGTCATCCGAACTACTGGTACATCAACGAGTTCACACCGGGGAGTGGCCTTTCACCTGCTTGGACTGTGGGAAAGGATTCACTTGCTCATCCCAACTGAAGGTACATCAACGAGTTCACACCGGGGAGAGACCATTCACCTGCTTGGACTGTGGGAAAGGATTCACTTGCTCATCCCAACTGAAGGTACATCAGAGAGTTCACACTGGGGAGCAGCCGTTCAATTGCTCGGACTGTGGGAAAGGATTCACTTGCTCATTTAAACTGATGGTACATCAGCGAGTTCACACTGGAGAGAGGCCATTCACCTGCTCAGACTGTGGGAAGGGATTCACTTGCTCATCCCAATTGAAGGTACATCAGAGAGTTCACACTGGGGAGAGGCTGTTCACCTGCTCAGACTGTGGGAAGGGATTCACTTTGTCATCGCAGCTACTGAGGCACCAGTCAGTTCACACTGGGGAGAGGCCTTTCACCTGCTCAAACTGTGGGAAGGGATTCACTCAGTCATACACACTAAAGGCACACCAGTCAGTTCACACTGGGGAGAGGCCGTTCACCTGCTTGGACTGTGGGAAGGGATTCACTTGCTCATCTAAACTGAAGTTACATCAGCGAGTTCACACTGGAGAAAGGCCATTCACCTGCTCAGACTGTGGAAAGGGATTCACTTGTTCATCTAAGCTGAAGGTACATCAGCGAGTTCATACTGGGGAGAGGCCATTCATATGCTGAGACTGTGGGAAAGGATTCAGTCGGTCATCTTAACTACGGAGACACCAGCAATTTCACACTTGGTAGATGCCGATCACCAGCTCAGACTTTCAGAAGAGATTCTTTCAATCAAATCAACCAAATGTGCATCATTGAGTTCACACTGGTGAGAGGCCGTTCACCTGCTGTGAATGTGGGAAGCAATTTACTCAGTCATTAAACCTCATGTAACTCTTGCTTTGGCTAGCAGATTTATATAGGGGGTGATAGACCCCTGGCCCAGCCAAATATAAGGAATCTTGTTTGGGTGGGTGCTATGTGATGACCCCTGTTACAAATCAGTACCCCGAAATAACAAATGGTACACAATAGTGATTAAACAATTGAGCTTTATAATTCTTACTTTGACGATATAGTTAGTGAAATAAACCAAAAGAAAAGAAAAAGGGCTCACTCTCACCATTCGAGTTTTCTCATCTCTCCCCATCAAAAGACCACGAAAATCTCTCTTTCAGACTCACAAGAAAGAACATTGCTGTCATTGGATAGCCTTGCACTCCAAACCCTTTTATCTCTAGTTGTAACCTAAACAATACTGCTACATAGAAACCATTACCTCAGCAGTGAAACATTACAGAGAGGCCATTACATTAGCAGTGAAACCTTACAGCATGTTACACTTGTGACACACTACCGGGTTCACACTGGGAAGAAAGTTTCAATGAGCTGCATGCTGGAGATTTGTCCATCACCGTTGCTGAATGCAATTTCGAGAGTGACTGTCGGTGCTGAACTCTGCAATTATTGCTGCTGCTCACCACACCCAGTTCTGCACCCTGGTCACTGGGAATGGGAGGAGTTTCTTCTGCTGCACATTCACTTTTAATGGGACTGGAGTTTAATGTTCTGGATCTGAGACAAATAAATCAGTTTATTTTAAACTCTGTCTCCAGTACTTAGTGAATTTATAACACACCTAGTGTGAGTCAACTCCGGCCGGCTGGACACTGCCAGGGATTCTGTTCCACGACAGTCCTTTTAAATCCTTCCCTGTTGTTCCCCTCTCACTCTCCCTGTTGTGATGGGTTCCAAACAGTCACCACTCTGTGGGTGAAGAGGTTTCCCTTGAATTTTCTGCAGACTGAAGAAGTCGAGCTGACTGCAGTTCTGTCTGACATGTCTCTTGGCCCTCTAATTTCTGGACTGAGGAAGAATGCCATTCGTAGTTAATCTCCTTATTCAGGGCTCATTTCCACATTATGTGCAATTTTCCCTGCTTCTTAAGATAACACCACTGTCCTCCAAAGACTGAAAGCAGAATGGGAAACGAAGCAGGGTCAGAAGCCAGAGGCGGGTCTGCACAGGGCAGAGTTTGGGGCTCTGGATGATGGTTGGTGTAAGAATGTATGATCAGGAGAAGGGATTCAGCAGGACATGGCAACGAATGACACAGTAGCAACATTTGGAAGCTGATTGGCAGAGAAAATCTTTTGGTTGTCTGATAATACAAACAATAGCTGTGGTGAGGTGCTTCACTGGTCAAGGAACATTTGTGTGTTGGGAGTGGTTTTATCTATTGAGCGAGTTGTTCCTGCTTATTTATCCTGTAATATTATATCCAGATAATTATTACGAATTGTCCTATCTGACATAATGTATTGATTATCATATAATGTTAGATTTTAACTCTAAAACTGGATCAGGCTTGAATTTATGGTGCCTTGATGAAGTGATGGAGGTCATTCATGAGTTTGTATTTTAAAGCAAGATGTTGGTGAATGATATTTAGAACTTCATTGTACCTGCACAAGTGATCAGATTGAGTTCAACTACTGCAGAATCCTGGAATGTGTTGGATTGTGTCTGGTTTCTCTTGGCATTTTCTGCACTTACTGCTTTGTTTTTTATTTGTATTTCATGTATTTTTGATTTTTTTTTTTCATTTTGTTAACCACCTTGTCCTGTATTTCTGCAAGGAACCCCTCTGTTTGTGGGAAGAAGTCTCGAACTCTCAGTGGAGTGCTCGATGCTTCTTTGTCAACATCTGATCTGCTCAGATTGTTGGGATGTCTCCCATGGAGGGTCATACTCATTCCAATGGTTAATGCTTTCTTCCATAGTGGTAATTCATTTTTCTGAGTTGGTCTTTCATTTAAGTTTTCTGGTCTGTATTGCTTATCACGATTGCATATACACACATGGAGTGCTGAATCCTGTTCATTTTTGATGAAAATATATACTTAGTTTTATCCGACTGTTGTGTGATTTTTTATCATGTGTGTTATATCTCTTCCTCGTTCTGTCCAAGCTGGTGTTAATCTAAGTGGGTTTGGGTGTAAATAGTCTTTTCTAAAGTTTTCTAAAGTTCTTATTTATCTTTGTAAATTCTACTGATTGAAATGGGACCAAGATATCTTTGTAAAAAATAATTCAATGTCAGTGTTGATGGAAGTGTTTATTGCCTTTGTTGTGTTTGTTAACTATTGAGCTCTGACAGGTTTTTTTAAAGCCTTGAACTAAATTTTTCAAAGGTTTTCCTATTTTGCACTACTTCCTATTTTCTTTGCTTCTTGATATTCCAGATACGTGGGTATCAAGAGTCCTGATAAGGGGTCTTGGCCCAAAAATTTGATTCCCATCATTAGATGCTGCCTGACATGCTGAGCCCCTCCAGCACATTGTGTGTATTACTCTAGATTTCTAGCATCTTCAGGTCCTCTTGTTTCCCAGATACTTACATGTTTCTTGAAAGAACAAGCCAGGAACAAGCTGGCCATGGGGTTGTGTGGCCCTGTTGTTAAAATATTCAATAAAGTCATTAGAAAGAGATGGCATAGTGTTGGGAGTTGTAGAATCTGTGGGTAGAATTAAGAAACAGCAAATGTAAAAAAAAAATCCCTGATGGGAATTGTATAGAGACCTCCAAACAGTAGTAAGTATGTGGTCCACAAATCAGAATGGGAGATAGAAAATGTGTGTCAAAAGGGCAATGTTATGGGGGATTGTCATGTAGGTGATTCGGAAAATTAGGATGGTGTTGGTCTCAAGAGGAAGTACTCCTAGAATGCCTATGAGATGCTTTTTGGAGCAGCTCGTGTTTGAGGCCACTTGGGGATCAGCTATTCTGGATTGGGTGTTGTAATGAACTGGAATTAATTAGGTTACTCAGGTTCAAAGAACCCTCAGGGACAAGGGATCTTAATGTGATCAAATTTCCCCGACATTAGAGAAGGAGAAGCTAAAGTCAGATGTGGAATACAGAGAATTAGAGAGGCATGAGAGAAAAATTGGTCAAAATTGATTTGAAAAGAACACAGGCAAGGTTGAAAACAGAGCAGCAATGGCTGGAATTTCTGGAAGCAATTCGGAAGGCAAGGATATACACATCACAAAGAGGAAGTAGTATTCTAAAGGTAAGGTGACAAAACTGTGGCTGATAAGAGAAACCAAAGACAACATAAAAACCAAGGAGATGGCTTAGAGCAAAAATTACTAGGAAGCTACATGATTGGGAAGCTTTTAAGAACAAACAGAATGCAACTAAAATAATTAAGAAGGAAAAGATGGAATACATCGATGAGCTAGGCAGCAATATTAAAGGGGATAACAATTTTTTCTTCAGGTAATAGTGTAAACGAGAGGCTGAAGTGGATATCAAACCTCTGAAAAATGATGCTGGAGAGGTAGTAATGGGGTGGGGGTGGAAGGTGATGGCAGATGAACTGAATAAGTATTGTGCATCACTCTTATCTGTCGAAGACACTTGCAGGAATATGGAAGTCCCAAATGTTAGTGGTCAGAATGTTTAAAGTTATGTTACCTGGGAGATGGTTCTTGGGAAACAGATGGTCTGAAGGTAAATAGGTCACCTGGACCAGGTGGTACTCCAACCAGAGATGGCTGAAGAGATATGAATGCATTAGCAATGATCTTTCGAGAATCGTTAAGGAAATTTTCAGAAGTTTTCTGATGTCTCTGCCATAGTTGGATGCATCAGCACCGCAGATGAGGCTGAGTGCAGGGCTATGGTGGGAAACTTTGTCACATGGTGTGAACAGAATCATCTACAGCTTAAAGTGAAAAAGACTAAGGAGCTGGTGGTGGACCTGAGGAGAGCTAAGGCACCGGTGACCCCTGTTTCCATTCAAGGGGTCAGTGTGGACATGGTGGAGGATTACAAATACCTGGGGATATGAATTGAAAATAAACTGGACTGGTCAAAGAACACTGAGGCTGTCTACAAGAACGGTCAGAGCCGTCTCTATATCATGAGGAGACTGAGGTCCTTTAACATCTGCCGAACGATGCCGAGGATGTTCTACGAGTCTGTAGTGGCCAGTGCTATCCTGTTTGCTGTTGTGTGCTGGGGCAGCAGGCTGAGGGTAGAAGACACCAACAAAATTAACAAACTCATTCGTAAAGCCAGTTATGTTGTGGGGATGGAACTGGACTCTCTGAAAGGAGGATGCTGTCCAAGTTGCATGCCATCTTGGACAATGTCTCCCATCCACTCCATAATGTACTGATTAGGCACAGGAGTACATTCAGCCAGAGACTCATTCCACCAAGATGCAACACTGAGTTTCATAGGAAGACATTCCTACCTGTGCCTATCAAACTTTACAACACCTCCCTCGGAGTGTCAGACACCCTGAGCCAATAGGCTGGTGTTGGACTAATTTCCACTTGGCATAATTTACTTATTATTATTTAAATATTTATGATTTTATATTGCTATATTTCTACACTATTCTTGGTTGGTGCAACTGTAACAAAACCAAATTTCCCTCAGGATCAATAAAGTATGTCTGTCTGTTTGTCATTATATCCCAAGAAGTTTCTTCCTTCACTACTCCCCCTCTCTCAGTTTTTGCCCATTCTTCAAATTTGTCTGTCCTGCTGCAGTCGCATTGCTTCCCCAGCACTAATAGCGCCTCCATCTATCTTTGAATCATCCGCATACCTTGACACAAAGCCAGCAATTCCATTATCCAAATCATTGACAAATAATTTGAAAAGCAGCGGACAGACTACTGCCCCATGACCACTATTCACTGCTAGCCAACCAGAAAAGGCTCCTTTAATTCCCACTCGCTCCCTCTTGGCTGTTAGCCATTCCTCCCATCCATGCCAGTATATCTACTGATTTTTATCCTGTTAAACAGTCTCATGTGTGACACCTTATCAGATGCCTTCTGAAAACCCAAGTAAATTATATCCACTGCTTCTCGGTTGTCCATCATGCTTATGACTTCCTCGAAGAACTCTAACAGATTTGTCAGGCAAGATTTCCCTGTACAGAAGCTATGCTGGCTTTGACTTATTTTATCATTAGTCTCCGAGTACCCCAAAACCTCATCTCTAATAATAGACTCAAACACTTCCCCAGCATGAGGTGAGGCTAACTGGACTATGATTTGCTTTCCTTTGCCTTCCTCCCTTCTCAAATAGTCGATTGTCATTTGCAATCTTCCTGTCCTCCGGGACCATGCCAGAAGCAAGTGATTCATGAACTCATCATCCGAAAATCCAAGCAAAATACATCCACTGCTTCTGCTTTATCTATCTTGCCTGTTGCTTCCTCAAAGTATTGCAAGTGATTTGTCAGACACAATTTCCTTTAAAGGTATCCTGCTGACTTTGGCCTACTTCATCATGCGTCCCCAATTACAGTACCCAAAAACACACACCCTTAATACACTCCAACATATTCCTGACCACTGAGGTCAGACTAACTGTCCTATAATTTTCTTCTGCCCTCTCTCACTTCTTAAAGAGTGGAGTGTGGTTTGCAACTTTCCAGTCTGCCAGAACCGTTCCAAAATCTAGTGATTCGTGATAGATCATTACTCATTACTTTAAGAGAAAACTTAGGGGAAGCTTCTTCATTCAGAGTCGGGGAGAGTGTGCAACGAGCTGCCAGAGCAAGTGGCAGGGACGATTTCAACCTTTAAGAGAAGTTTGCCTATGTCCATGGATGAGGAGGGCTATGGTCCAGGTGGAAGTTGTTTGAATTCGGCAGATTAATGCTTTAGCACGGACAAGATTTTTCTGTGCTGTAGTATTCTATGACTATAATGCCTTCATAATCTCTTCAGCTACCTCTTTCCGCACCCTGGTGTGTTCACCTTCAGGCTTTTCAGCTTCCAAAACACGTTCTCTCCTTTGTAAAAACAGTGGGTGGCTTCAATCTGCAGGAGAATTGGGAAAGTCAGATTGCTGTGAGATCACAACAGAGGGAATGTATTGAATACTTACGAAATGGATTTTTAGAGCAACTGATTGTTGAGCCTACTCGTGGAACTACTAACTTAGATTGGGTGTTGTGCAATAACTCAGCTCTTATTAGGGAGGTTAATGTAAAGGAACCATCAGAAGGCAGTGACCATACTGATTGAATTCCTACTGCAATCTGTGAGGGAGAAGCATAGGTGATGCACCATCAATAACTCACGCTGAGACTTAGGAAGCGAGATATCGGCTTTTATTGACTGGAAGAATAAACAACACTACATCCTGGGGAAAATGAGGGAGAGCAGCAGCCCACAGTCGCCTTTATACAGGGGTCTGTGGGAGGAGCCACAGGAGCAGTCAGACAGGTATATCTAGTTCACCACAATAGGTCACATGCATAGTATCACAATGGAATGAAGGGAATTACAGAGGCATGAGAGAGGTGATTCCCCAGGTGGATTTGAGAAGGATACTGGTGAGGATGACGTCAAAGCAGAAGTGGCTGACGTTTCTGGGAATAGTTCATAATGTACAGAATAGGTCATAATGTCCCACAGTAGTAGTTCACAAATGGCGGGGCTAGGCTACCGTGGCTGACAAAGGAAGTTATGGACTTCAGGTAGCAATAGTGAGTAGGAAGTTAGATAATTGGGTAGCTTTGAAAATCCAACAACAGGCAACTGCAAAAAGCTATATGAAGGAGAAAGGTGAAATATCAGAGCAAACTAGACAATAATATGCACCATTATAAAAATGCGCAAGGGAGGCGATAGTTTATTTCGGACCTCTGGAAAATGATGCTCATGAGGTAGAAATGGGGAAGAGATGGTGGATGAACTCGATAGGTACTTTGCATCTGTCTTCTCTGTGGAAGACACAGCAGTGTGCCAGAGATCCGTGAGTGTCAGGGAGCAGGAGTGAATGTCATTGTTATTACAAAGGAAAACGTGCGAGGCAAACTCAGGTTCTTAAAGTGGATAAGTCACCTGAACTAGATGGAGCATATCCCAGAGTCCTATGTAACGTTTTAGAAACAAACCAGCAGCAATACAGTTCACAGCGGAGTCCGGTTTTGATGTTAAAACCATTATCTTTATTAGTAACTACTTATAATATTGTAAGTTAAACAAATTAAGCAAAAGTTAACAGTGTTATGCGTATAAATATGGGTAAATATAACTCCTAAACTATCGAGCCTGGGGGATCAAGGCTTAGAGTCTGGAGATGGTAACGTAGGAAACTTCAGTAATCGGAGGAATAAATGATCAGAGAGAGATACTTGTAGTCCAGGGTAATTGTAGAGAGAAGGCAATTATGTCGAATTCCACAGGTAAACGCAAACCGTCGTCCAAGATCTTGTCCGTTGAATCGATTCAAAATCCAGTTCGATATATCAGACGAATGTCGTCTTCAAGTGAGTACCACATAACATAACCAGGTAAGGGTTAACTTCAAGTGGTCCCACATTACATTCCTAAATCTACTCCTTTGGATTATACGAAGTGACAGACACACATTCTGGAGCAAACCTTGCCCTGGCAGTTCTTAAATAAAAGTCTTAGACTACGAGAGTGGCTGTTCTGTCTCCCTCGTTCCGACTGTGTGTGTGTGTGTGTGTGTGTGTGTGTGTGTGTGTGTGTGTGTGTGTGTGTGTGTGTGTGTGTGTGTGTGTGTGTGTGTGTGTGTGTGTGTGTGTGATATCTATCCATATATATCGGACTCTCTACATCTCTATCTCGCTCTCTCTTTCTCTCTCTCTCTGAGCTGAGAAAGCTGCCGGCTGACGTCACTGTTAGTCCCGCCTCACTCAGGAACTTTCTTAAAGTGACAGTCCACAGCAAACGAAACCGAGGGATTCGTAACACCTGAGAGAGGTTGCTGAAGAGATAACAGATGCAATGGTCATGACCTGTCAAAAATCACTTGACAAGGGGTCCCTTGCAGAAATACACATCAATGTGGTCAACAAAAGGAAAGAAAAATCGAAAGTACATGAAATACAAACAATAAGGCACCAATTTCTACACTATTCTTGGTTGGTGTGACTGTAACGAAACCCGATTTCCCTCGGGATCAATAAAGTATGTCTGTCTGTCTGTCTGTGTAGAAAATGCCAAGAGAAATCAGACACAATCCAACACATTTCAGGACCCTACAGCAGTTTAATTCAATCTGATTAATTACAAAGGTACAATCAGTGGCAAATATGATTCACCAAAACCTTGCTTTAAAATACAAACGCATGAATGCCCTCCATCACTTCATCGAGGCACCGTAAGTTCAAGCCTGATCCACTTTTAGAGTCAAAATCTTACAAATTATATGATAATCAATACATTATATCAGATAGGACAATCTATAATAACCATTTGGATATAATATTACAGGATAAACAAGCAGGAACAACTCCCTCAATAGACAAAAGCATTCCCAACACACACACGTTCCTCGGCCAGTGCAGCACCTCACAACAGGAATTGTTTGTGTCATCAGTCAGATAACTGAATGATTTTCTCTGTCAATCAGCTTCAAAATGTTGCTACTCTGTCATTCGTTGCCACACCCTGTTGCTGATTCCCTTCTCCTCATCATACGTTCTTATGCTGACCATCGTTCAGAGCCTCAAACAATGCCCTGTGTGGACCCACCTCTGGTTTCTGTCCCTGCTCCATTGAACATCAAACTAATGGTTTCCCATACTACTTTCAGTGTTTGGAGGACAGTGGTGTTTCCTAACAACCCTTCAGAAGCAGGGAAAATGACAAATAATGTGGAAATTAGCCCTGAATAGGGAGGTTAACAACTAATGTCATTCTTCCTCAACCCAGAGATTTGAGGGGCGAAGAACATCTCAGAAAGAACTGCAGTCAGCTCGACTTCCTCAATCTGCAGAAAATTCAAGGGAAACCTCTTCACCCACAGAGTAGTGACTGGAACCCCCCCCCCCCCCCCCTCCACAGGGAGAGTGAGAGATGAACAACAAGGGAAGATGTAAAAGGACTGTCGCAAACAGTATCACTGGCAGGATCCAGCCAGCATGAGTTAACTCTCTACTGTACACTAGGTGTGTTGTAAATTCACTAAATACCGGAGACAGTTTAAAATAGAACTGATTTATTTGTCACTGATCCAGTCCCATTAAAGGTGAAGGTGCAGCAGAAGGAACTCCTCCCATGCCCAGTGACCAGGGTGCAGAACTGGATGTGGTGAGCAGCAGCAATAATTGCAGAGTTCAGCACCGACAGTCACTCTCGAAATTGCATTCAGCAACGGTGATGGACAAATATCCAGCATGCAGCTCATTGAAACTTTCTCCCCAATGTGAACCCGCCAATGTCTCACAAGTGTAACATGCGGCAATGTTTCACTGCTAATGTAATGGCCTCTCTGTAATGTTTCACTGCTGAGGTAATGGTTTCTCTGCAGCAGAGATAACAGGGTTGTGGTGTGCGATGCTATCCAATGAGAGAAATGTTCTTTCATTGAGTCTGGAAGAGAGATTTTCACGGTCGCTTGCTGGGACAGATGAGAAGACACAAATGGAGAAAATGGGCCCTTATTTTTTCTTTACTAACCCTATAGTGAAAGTAAGAATTATAGAGCTCAGTCCTTTAATGACATATTGTGTACTGTCTGTTACTTCGGGGTACTGATTTGAAACAGGGGACACATCACGCAGCATCCACCCAAACAAGATTTCTTAAGTTTGGCCATGCTGGGGGGGTGGCGTGAACACCCCCTATATTAAGCTGCTAGGCGAAGTGAGAGTTACATAAGGTTAGATGTCTGAGTGAATCCCTTTCCGCATTCACAGCAGGAGAAAGGACTCTACCCAATGTGAACTCGCTGGTGTCTCTGCAGCTGAGATGATGAAGCGAATCATTTCCCACAGTCTAAGCAGATGTACGGTCTCTCCCCAGTGTGAACTGACAGGTGCGCTTGTAGGTGGGATGACTGAGTGAATCCTTTCCCACACTCTGAGCAGGTGAACGGCTTCTCCCCAGTGTGAACTCGCTGATGTTCCTTCAGTTTATATGACTGAGTGAATCCCTTCCCACACTCTGAGCAGGTGAATGGTCTCTCCCCTGTGTGAACTGACTGGTGTGCTTGTAGGTTGGATGACCGAGTGAATCCTTTCCCACACTCTGAGCAGGTGAATGACCTCTCCCCAGAGTGAACTCGCTGATGTACCTTCAGTTGAGATAACTGAGTGAATCCCTTCCCACAGTCCGAGCAGGTGAACAGCCACTCCCTGTTGTGAACTTGCTGGTGAGCAATTAGGGAGGACAAACGAGTGAATCCCTTCCCACAGTCTGAGCAAGTGAATGGCCTTTCTCCAGTGTGAACTCTCTGATGTATCTTCAGTTTAGATGACCGAGCGAATCCCTTCCCACAGTCTGAGCAGGTGAATGGCCTCTCTCCAGAGTGAACTCTCTGATGTATCTTCACTTGAGATGACCGAGTGAATCCCTTCCCACAGTCTGAGCAGGTGAATGGCCTCTCTCCAGTGTGAACTGATTGGTGTACCTTCAAATTAGATGAGCAAATGAATCCCATCCCACAGTCTGAGCAGCTGAATGGCCTCTCTCCAGTGTGAACTCGCTGATGTACCTTCAGTTGAGATGACTGAGTGAATCCCTTCCCGCAGTCTGAGCAGGTGAATGGCCTCTCTCCAGTGTGAACTCGCTGATGTACCTTCAGTTGAGATGACTGAGTGAATCCCTTCCCACAGTCTGAGCAGGTGAATGGCCTCTCTCCAGTGTGAACTCTCTGATGTATCTTCAGTTTAGATGACTGAGTGAATCCCTTCCCACAGTCTGAGCAGGTGAAAGGCCTCTCTCCAGTGTGAACTGATTGGTGTACCTTCAAATTAGATGAGCAAATGAATCCCATCCCACAGTCTGAGCAGCTGAACGGCCTCTCTCCAGTGTGAACTCGCTGATGTACCTTCAGTTGAGATGACTGAGTGAATCCCTTCCCACAGTCTGAGCAGGTGAATGGCCTCTCTCCAGAGTGAACTCTCTGATGTATCTTCAGTTTAGATGACTGAGTGAATCCGTTCCCACAGTCTGAGCAGGTGAAAGGCCTCTCTCCAGTGTGAACTGATTGGTGTACCTTCAAATTAGATGAGCAAATGAATCCCATCCCACAGTCTGAGCAGCTGAACGGCCTCTCCCCGGTGTGAACTCGTTGATGTACCTTCAATTGAGATGAGCAACTGAATCCCTTCCCACAGTCTGAGCAGGTGAACGCCCTCTCTCCAGTGTGAACTCTCTGATGTACCTTCAGTTGAGATGAGCAAGTGAATCCCTTCCCACAGTCTGAGCAGGTGAACGGCCGCTCCCTGGTGTGAATTTGCTGGTGAGCCATTAGGTCAGATGACCAAGTGAATCCTTCCCCACAAATTCAGCAGGCGGCCATCCTCTTCCCAATGTGAATTAACTGGTGTGTCCACAGGTGGGAAGACTTTCTGAATCCCTTCTCACACACAGAACAGGTGAATGGCCTTGTCCCAGTGTGAACTCGCTGATGTACCTTCATTTGAGATGAGCAAGTGAATCCCTTCCCACAGTCTGAGCAGGAAGGATGATCCAGTGAATCCCTTGCTCCACTTCTTAAATATCTGGACAGAGACAACAAAACTGGTGTGTTGTGTTCGAGATTCCCATAGACAAGTTTCTTGTCATTTTTAACCTGTAAAAAAATTTACAAATGCATCAGAGGGTGAAGGGCATCATTTCAGTGAGAACACTTGGGTTATCAAGGTGTCATCTGGCATTACGCTGTTACAATGAAGTTCAACCCAAGTTGGAGAGAGAAATCATCTTCTAACTGGGCACAGAGCTGGTATCTGGAATGACCCTCAAATTCTCTGATGCTCTTCCTATCTCTATAAGAATGGGGCACTTCTGCCATGTACAATCTGTGCCCTGGCTCCATTTGACTGTCTCCATTCCCTGTTCCCACTGAGCTGCATGGATTCCTGGAAGTGGAAGCATTGGACAGGCAGGAGGACAAAACTGTAGCTAAACTGAGAAGCCAAAGCCAAAGAGAGGGCAAAATATAGAGCAAAACCTATATGGAAGCTTTTAGAAACCAATAGAAGATGACTAAAAAAAAGCCAGATGAGCTCAGGGCATGGGATTATGATATTGTAGTCATTAATGAGTCTTGGCAGCACCCAACAGTCTGAGGCATTTAGAGGAACAAAATATCCGGGGCCTCAATATCTCTTGAAAACCCAGGTTCCCTGCACCAGTTACCTTTCAACTTTTATTTTATCAGGCACATGCAAACTCTACACCATCAGAATTTCACATCTGAAGGCCTCCCAGTTACCAAGTACTCCTTTGCCAGATAACAGCCTGTCCGATAGCACACTTGTCAGATCCTTTCTGATACCATCAAAATTGACCTTTCTCCAATTGAGAATCTCAGCCCGTGATCCAGACCTCCCTTTTTCCACCTTTACTTTGAATTTCATGGATTATGATCACTAATTTCTGTCACCAGCCCTGGATCACTTCCTAATGGCTTATTGCACACTTCTACATCGGGAATTCTACGTACTGATTAAAGGCACATTTGACAAACTCTGCCGCATCTAGTCTTTTACAGTATGGGAGTCCCAGTCAATATATGGAAAGTTAAAATCACTTACTGAATCAACCTTTGTTTCTTGGCATGGTCTGCAATCTCTCTACAAATTTGTTCCTCTAAATCCCTCAGACTGTTGGGTGCAACCAAGTCCCAGTAATGGCTACAATACCATAATTCCCTGTCCTGAGCTCATCTGGCTTTCCTACGATGCTTCTTGCATTGTGATATACACAGCTCAGCACATTCATCACACCATGCTCAACCATTTGATCACTGACTCTATCTGAGGTATGAACAACATCTGACTGGTGTCAAGAAAACAAACTCTCCCTCATTGGCACAAAAACAAAGGAGCTGATTGTGGATGACAGGAGGATTGGAGACAGGCTAACCCATATTGACATCAAGATATCAATGGATCTGGGGTTGAGAGGGTGAACAGCTTTAAGATCCTCAGCACAAACATCAACAAGGATCTCACATGGTCTGTACAAACCGGCCGTGTTGTGAAAAGAGCAAAGGAGCCCCTTTTTCACCTCAGATCATTGAAGACATTTGGTATGGGCCCAAATCTTAAGAGCATTCTACAGGGAGACAATTGAGAGCATCCTGACTGGCTGCATCACTGCCTGGTATGTGAACTGTACTTCCCTCAATCTCAGGAACCTGCAGAGAGTGGTGCCCAGCGCATCTGTAGATGTGAACTTCCCATGATTCAGGGCATTTACAGAGACAGGTGTTTAAAAGGGGCCCAAAGGATATTGGGAACCCAATTCATCACAACCACAAACTGTTCCTGCTGCTACCATCCAGGAAACGGTCCCACAGCAAAAGGACTAATAGGCTTCAGGACATCATCTTCTACCAGGCCATCAGACTCATTAATTCATGCTGATGGAATTGCATTTCTGCTATATTGACTATCCTATGTACAAACTATTTATTAGAAATTACTATAACTTACACATTGCACATTTAGATTGAGACGTAACGTAAAGATTTCTACCCCTCATGTATATAACAGACTCCCAGCTGATCCAGAATTCATCCATTTCAAGTTCCAACTCCTTAAGGTGCAGGGTTACAAGCTGCAGCTGGATGCACATCTTGTAGGTGAGGGTATCAGGGACACTGGAGGTCTCCCCACCTTCCCACCAATATCCCCTCTAACTTGTAATGACCAGTGTGCACATAAATCATGTACTGTACATTTTTTTACCCAGTGACAAAATGTGCATAGTGATTTTTATATAGTGAGGTATTCATTTTAACAGCTAGCAAATCACTGTCAATAAGAACTTTGATCTCCTCTGGGTTCGATCGAGTTCATCTGCTCTCTCACACTATATAGCAGGCCTGTAGATAGAAAGATAGATAGATAGATACTTTATTCATCCCCATGGGGAAATTCAACATTTTTTCCAATGTCCCATACACTTGTTATAGCAAAACTAATTACATACAATACTTAACTCAGTAAAAATATGATATGCATCTAAATCACTCTCTCAAAAAGCATTAATAATAGCTTTTAAAAAGTTCTTAAGTAGTTTACTTAAATACATTAAATACAATCAACCCCGGCACTTTAACATATCTTACTCCTGGTGGTTGAATTGTAAAGCCAAATGGCATTGGGGAGTATTGATCTCTTCATCCTGTCTGAGGAGCATTGCATCGATAGCAACCTGTCGCTGAAACTGCTTCTCTGTCTCTGGATGGTGCTATGCAGAGGATGTTCAGGGTTTTCCATAATTGACCGTAGCCTACTCAGCGCCCTTCGCTCTGCTACCGATGTTATATTCTCCAGTACTTTGCCCACGACAGAGCCCGCCTTCCTTACCAGCTTATTAAGACGTGAGGCGTCCCTCTTCTTAATGCTGCCTCCCCAACACGCCACCACAAAGAAGAGGGCGCTCTCCACAACTGACCTATAGAACATCTTCAGCATCTCACTACAGACATTGAATGACGCCAACCTTCTAAGGAAGTACAGTCGACTCTGTGCCTTCCTGCACAAGGCATCTGTGTTGGCAGTCCAGTCTAGCTTCTCGTCTAACTGTACTCCCAGATACTTGTAGGTCAATGAAGGATTTTCTCACCAAAGGTCTTGCATATTGTCCGTAAGTGGTTTGTTTGCTAAATTATGGTTTAAAAAGTCAGAGTTTCAAATATCACTCCACTTCTTCCCATTTGTAAATTTTCCAGCAACTTTTGCATCACCACAATACACATAGGTAACACCAGTTTCTATATTGGACATAAATATTTCCCATGAAACCTCCTGAGGAATTAAGGATACATACATAAAAAAAAAACATTTTGACCCTATGTAAGCTCTGGCTAAAAGAATATTTGGGACTGAACAGGAATTTTTGAACTGAAGTCAACTTTGTGTTCAGTGGTTTGCTAAGACAGGCTCATTACCAGTTCTCTGTGGCTTGCAGAGAGACACACTGAGAGCTGATAACATTATGCATTGCACCCTCATTAGCTGATAACATTATACATTGTACCCTCATTTGAGTGAAGGGAGGAGAACTCGCTGATAAGGACAGGAATGAACATCTGTCTGTAATTAAGTCAGGGCCTTGCAATGGGAATAACTGATAAGGACTGGACAGTACATCCACCTGTAATTAAAACCTTCATTTAGCAAACTCTCTTATCTATGTAATTAAGTTTTGCAATAGTAAAGTCTGGGGCTTACTATATATAAATGTCTGGGTTCATGTATAAATACACGGCTGTAACCTGACTGATTCAGTCCACTTGTCAGATGGTGGCAGTGCTTACGTGCCTTCCTTTTGACAACTGGGTCTCAAACTCCTGCAGGAGAATGCGCAATAAACCGTGGTGACGATAAGAACCTGGTCTCCCAAGTTTTATTCAGATTCCACTTTAACGTTTAGCGTCTCGAACAGGATCCCAATATAGGGAGTGCCAAGCAGACGGGCTGAGTAAGTGGCTGGACCACTCTGGGGACGGCGGAGACTGACCGGGCACTCAATAGGTATTTTATCTTTCATCGCTCTCCGTTCGTTCCTTTCGGGGTACGGTCCCTCGCCCAAGGCTAATCGTATACCTTGACGGGATCAGGAAAGAATCTGTTGGGAGACTCGTATAAGGGAGGCAAAATTTTAGTAAGTGGGCAGGAGGCGGTTCCAGGTAAATTTCACTAAGTAGACAGGAGGCAGACGTGCCGGGTAAATTAATTAAATGAGCATGAAGTGCCAGCCGGGTAAATTTATTAAATGGACAGGAGGTGTCAGCTGGGTAAATGTATCTGTTTGTTAATTAAGCAGGAGGCTTTGTGCCGGGTAAATTACTTAGAGAACATGGGTCAATTGCAGTCGATTGATATGAGTGGGCCGGGAGCAGCCCTACACAATGTGTGAGAGTTTTCCAGACAAGGAAAAAGATTTGCGCATGTTGAGTGCAGCACTGAATAAGAAATTGGGGGACAAAATCTGGCCACTGTGGGGGAACCAGGGATATTACCTCATGAGAACAAGCAGTAAATTTGATATGGAAAAAGAACTGTGGAAAGAAGTGGAAATTGTTGGAAAGGAAATGGAAGGATAAGGCAGATGCAAAGTGGAACGGTACATTATTAGCAAGTTGGAGGAATAATGCATGTGACAAAGGGTACGTTCAGCAGGAGGAACGCCAAAGTTTGGGAGACACTAAAAGCGGTGCGTGAATGGGTGGATAGACGAAGAAAACAAGAGCAGGGATAAAAACATAAGCAAACTGAGTCTAGCCTAGATAGGAGAGAATGGCAGGAATGTCAGTCTGAAGTTCGAACTGATAGGGAAACAAGAGATCCCAAACCCATGTCTGGCATACCAACCCTGTTACAGGACAGTGACTGTGATGAGGTGTGGGCACCCAAGGTACTCCCCCCCCAACACCTCACCAGGAGCCGAGTGCACCCAGTGCTCCCGAACCCCAATCCTCCCAGTACTCAGGTACGGTGACCACTCGGGTAAAACAGTGGCGGCAGGGAAGGGGGAGGTCCCTATACCCTGAGATTCAGAAAGGGAATACCTACGACAGGGAGGGAAGAATCCAATAGAACCCCAGAGTTAATGGCTCCACAAAGACATTGGCTCAATGGAAGAAGCCAGAGATTGGTAGTGGAGGATTGCTACTCTGAGTGGAGGCCTGTGACTAGCGGTGTGCCACAGGGATCAGTGCTGGGTCCATTGTTATTTGTTATCTATATCAATGATCTGGATGATAATGTGGCAAATTGGATCAGCAAATTTGCCGATGATACAAAAATTGGAGGTGTAGTTGACAGTGAGGAAGGTTTTCAAATCTTGCAGAGGGATTTGGACGAGTTGGAGGAATGGGCTGAAAAATGGCAGATGGAGTTTAATGCAGACAAGTGTGATGTATTGCACTTCGGAAGATCAAGGTAAAACATACAACATACTGAGGTAGAACACCCGCAGTAGAACAGAGGGATCCGGGAGTACAGATACATAACTTCCTAAAAGTGGCATCACAAGCTGTAAAGAGGGTTTTTGGTACATTGGACTTTATAAATCAAAGTACTGAGTATAAGAGTTGGAATGTAATGGTGAGGTTGTATAAGACAGTGGTGAGACAGAATTTGGAGTATTGTGTGCAGTTTTGGTCACCTAATTACAGGAGGGGTATTAATAAGATTGAAAGAGTGCAGAGAAGGTTTATAAGGATGTTGCCGTTACTTGAGAAACCGAGTTACAGAGAAAGGTTGAATAGGCTAGGACTTTATTCCCTGGAGCATAGGGGAATGAGCGGTGATTTGATAGAGATGTATAAAATTATGATGGGTATAGATAAAATGAATGCAAGCAGGCTTTTTCCACTGAGGCCAGGGGGAAAAAAACTAGAGGTCATGGGTTAAGGGTGAAGGGGGAAAAGTTTAAAGGGAACATCAGTGGGGGCTTCTTCATTCAGGGAGTGGTGGGAGTGTGGAATGAGCTGCCAGAGGAAGTGGTGAATGCGGGCTGACTTTCGACATTTAAGAGAAACTTGGGTAGGTATATGGATGAGAGGGGTTTGGAGGGTTATGGCCCAGGTGCAGGTCAGTGGGACGAGGCAGAAAAGTGGTTCGGCACTGCCAAGAAGGGCCAAAAGGCCTGTTTCTGTGCTGTAATACACTATAGTTCTAAAGGCAATTGCCCACGCGAATGCTGCCCAATCCATGAGCAGAAGGAGGAACAGCCCTTAGTGATTCCTGTGTATGAACCCTGGAAGCCTCAAGAAATGATAATGATCATGAATCAGGTCCCAGGTAGAAGAGAAAAACCAGCACAGTTTGCTCAGTATGTCCGCAGTACTATACAAATGTTTAATGCGACCCCGCAAGATTTATTCGGTCTCTGCTGCATGATTCTCTCAGCTGATGAGGGGTGGAAATGGAAGGCAGAATTGAGATACCAAACCTATCAGGAGTTACAGGCGGGAAACCATAATGAGAATGAACAGACAGACCAGATCATTCAAGCCTTGGAAAGGGCTTTCCAGCAACCTGTAAACATCACTGAAGTTCTTGAATGCAAACCTAAGCCTGGGGAATCGGGAATAGACTATTGGGAGTGATTTGTGGTCTCCTGTGGCCTTTCGCAGGAGACCGAGTCTTTAATGATGGGAATCTGTTCCCCAGTTTTACACCTTACTGCTCCAATGCTTACCAACTAAGATAGCCAACATGATTAAAACAAATAATATGGATTGGCCTGACAATGATCAAAATCGAATGTGATGAACTTTGACATATTGTTGGGACCTGACATTGTGTGCTGTATCTGGGGATAAGAAATGGGAACAAAAACCTACCAAGGGACAGATGGGGACAACAACCTGTGTAGAAATTGACAATCAAGGATGCTTCCTACCGTGAGTACCACCCCTCAGGAAGAGCCCAATGTAATATTGCAAGTTGCTGGAATTCCTGTTCCGTTTATGATTGATATGGGGACAACCACAACCACTCTTGATCAGGAAATAGTACTGGAAAAGGGATTTCAGCTATCAGATGCAACAATCACTCTGTTTGGGTTTGAATGAACGGAATGTACGTATCCACGTATCCAGCCACTGCAAGTGGAATTTCAGGGGAACCAGTGTGAGGTTTCATTTACAGTCACCACCAGTCGGGGGTGTAATCTAGCAGGGACTTGCTCTGTCCGTTGGAAGTCGAGATTCTCTGTGTGGACAAGGGTGACACCCTGGGACTAGTGAACAACCAACAGCTTCCCCAGTTTCTGAACACCCAGTGGTGGGCACTTAATCTGGACTCCATTGTGTTTGAACCCCTTCTGCCAGCGGCCGACCCTCATGTGACTCTGTGCTATGACCCTCCGTGGTGCTCAACTGAGGAAAGCCAGTATTATGCACCCCTCAAGGGACAGAAGTTCCCAGTCACGGTGATTGGAGAGATTAAAGGAAAAGAGGGCAGTGTATTACTGGCCAAAGTTCCAGATTTCTTTGGCGACAGAGAGGACTGGTTGTTCCCCATACTACCGTTAGGGTTTGCCCCGGGTTCAAACCAAAGACCCTGGGGTTCCTTGCCTACACCCTGATGAAACAAGCCTCCAGCAACAAGGGAGACTGGCGAAACTTGGTCGCGGGACAACTCCAATACTGGAAGGAGTCTGAGGTGAAGATGGGACATCTGGTAAGATACTCTATTAATATTGACTGAACCCTAGATGTTGTACCCCGTCTCTGGGCAACTTTAGGCCACGAAGTTGGCCGCACTAACTGCCTCCGTCTGGATCACCGTGATAGATTCTCCCATCCATTCCGCAATACGCCCTCAAGCCTGAGGCAATGTGAGGATGGAAGCTCTTTTGTGGATCCAGCAGGGAAACAATATTCTGGCGATGCGATAGTAACTGACAGTGAAGTAATTGAGCAGGCCTCTTTTGAAGCAGCTGTCTCGTCCAGAAGGCTGAGCTGTTTGCTCGGACTCCTGCCTGTATCCTAGCAACAGACTAAAGTGCGAACGTTCACACGGACTCCCGTTATGCATTTGGAATTGTACATGACTATGGGAACGTGGGTATTCCTGACTTCCTCTAGCCACCCCATTAGTAATGCCACCTTTGTAAACAACTTACTCACCGCTCAACAGCTACCTCGAGTTTTGACTATTATTAATGTGCGGCCCACATCCGCCAGTCATCCTTTAGCAGATGAGACAGCGAAAAGTGCGGCACAGTGCTCGTAGTTGTAGTTGTAGTCTCCTCGGGTTCCCATCAAGCAACCTTCCGTGACTTAAGCAAAACGAGTTTGCCAGACATGTGGGAGGTACGTACTTTTCAGGGGGACGCCTCTGAGGAGGAGTGCAAACTGTGGTCCCAGGTGGGCTGCCAGAAAGACCCCGACCGAGGTTTCTGGATCACCCCAGCGGGACAGGTTTGTGTTCCTATACAGTTTTTACCTATATTGGTCAATTATGCACACACCTGGAAAAGGAGGGAATGGTTGTTAACCTGCACCCTGCACACCGGGTACGACTCCCTTGACCATTTTCGTGTCTACAAGTTGATGTTACTGAATTGCCTAGAGTACATTGCTATAGATACTGCTTAGTTATTATAGATGTGTTTAGTAGATGGTTTGAAGCTATTCCAACTACCAATAATACTGCTATGACTGTTGTGAAGGTATTATTACAGGATATAATTCCCAGGTACAGCCTGCCAGAGATGCTGAGCTCTGACAATGGCCCACACTTTGTGGTGACAGTGAACAAAGAGGTATGTAAGAAACTAGCTATCAGGCAACAATTCTACCGTACACCACCCACGGGCTGCTGGCATAGTGGAAACAGCCAATGGCACTCTGAAGATTAAATTGGCCAAAGTAACGGTGGAGACTGAACTCACTTGGTTGATGGAAGGACCTACCATTAGCTCTATTCCACATGAGGGTTACCCCACGGGGGAAAACAGGGTCATCACCAGCTGAAATGATGTATGGACAGTCCATGGGGACACCCTGGGGACCACCTTGTGTCCAATGCTCCCAGAAGTTCTACCAGCAAAATTCAAAATTTATACCCTTGGGGAAGAGATGGGAAATAACCAAAATTCTCCAAGCATTACATACACAAGTACGACAGGCTTACAAGGAAGAGAATTTTCACTCCTCCGCACAGAGGAGTGACTATCCCACCACAGAACCGGGGAATATTGTCCTGATCAAGAACTGGGATTGTGGGAAACTCGGACCTCGGTGGAAAGGAGCATATCAGGTGTTACTGACCACTCCCACGGCTGCCAAACTGAAGGGGCAATCTCGGTGGATACATCGAACAGACTACAAACGTGTTACTGAAGGAACTGAGTAGAAGGACTCTCTCGGACTAAAAGAAAATGTATTGTCTGATAGTGGTGTTCATGCTTATGTCTTTGACAGGGCTCATCTCAACATCCGGGGCCCCCCATGTTAACACCTTTCTGTCTCTCTGTCACACCGATGCCAAACAGGTAGAACTAGGGTCCTGCTGGGTTTGTGCTGAAATTCCACAGCATGGTAAAACTATGATTCCAATGTCAGTAATCCTGCTCAACCAGAGTGAGGAACTCTCAGCCTGGGCTTTCTCAAACAACACCCGGGGAAGTGAGGTGAGGAACTGTGGTATTATCAGCGATGAATGTGGCTGTCAGTGTTTTGAGGGATGGTATCTCAGGCTCCCACCAAACGCAACTTCCTAGACTGGGAAACATGCATCCTGGCCATACTTGCAGGTGCCCAGCAGCGGAGAGGAATAACTGAGACTGAGCGATTTTGGATGATCACTTTTCTCTCCTATGGAGTAGCCAGGAATTTACGAGATATAATCAATTTGCCTATAGCACTTGAGGAGCTGGCCACAATACAGCAGGGGCCCTGACAGAAACACAGGCCAAGTAACAGAAATATCCACTGAAATGATTGCAATCTGGCAAACAGTCCTACAGAATCATTTGGCTTTAGAGTTTATCTTTGCTGAGAAAGGGGGAACCTGTGTTATTATTGACACAGAATGCTGCACCGATATCCCTGATGAGTCTACTAACATTACATCCCTCTCCGAGCACACTGCCACGGAGATTGACAGCATCAAGAAAGTAGGGCAGGATTTACACAGGTTCACCGAAGGGTCGAAATGGTGGTCTTTGAAGGCCTGTTTGTTAATATGTGGGACATGATATTGCATTATGGCCTAATAGTTGTACATATCATTGTTATAATTACTGTTCAACGCTGTTTTTACTCACTGATAAGTCAATGCTGTACTCAGTTGCTTTCTCTGTAAAAAACTACTGCTTTGTTGATCATGTAATGATCAAACGGAGGGAATGATAATGTATGTAAAAGGGTTAACACTTGGTTAAACAATAGCAGCCTGTTTTTCTGAAAGAAACTGCTGATGATCAACAGATGTGCTAAGCCATGCTGAGCCATATTTCTTCTTGAGGGAAGATAGATAGGGTTTCAGGATGTCCTTGTGCACTCACATGTAGAGATAGGACAGCTTCAGTCTGTTCTAAGGCATTATGACTATTTTGTAATTTGTCTTTAGGGGCTGTCATGTAGTAAATAACTTTGGCTCCAGCCTGTCTTGTGTGGTGGGTATCTGGACAGATATATCCGTGGTGTAAGGGGAATTGTTAGTCAGTTAGTGGATTGGGTGGGAACAGTCATAGACTCTTCCTGTTTGAGTGACTAACTGAGTAAGCCCCGGGTGCTTGGAATAAAGAGTTTGTATTTAAACGGTCTCTGAGTCACTTTATCCGGATTCGACTTCCACAGAATGGGAGTGGTTTTAAAGGGCTGGGCTGCTGGAAGCACATTACCAGACCTGGAGTGATTGCAACTGGTTCTGACAGAGGCATAACTGGTTCTTCTGGGCACATTCAGTCTCACTCCAACTATTTCCTACCTTCCTTTGTACAGGTATGTAATGTCTAAAGGACCAGTGTTTGAGTAAATGAGACTCACCAAACTTTATCCGGACTGAATCACTGGATTCTCTGAGTCAGATGGGTTCTCTCCAGCTGATGCTCTCAATCCTTGTGCTGGTTCACTTGTTGCTGTTCCCTCGTCTTCAGTCGTGGTTTGCTTCCAGTTGGGTTTTTCTTCCAATAAATCTCTCACCACAGGTCCAACTTTAACATGAAAGATAATGAAGCACATTAACAATAAAAAGAACCAAACATTTCTGCTTAATGTTACTAAGAACAAAACTCACTGAAACTTAAACGTTGAAGGCAAATATAATGATCTCAGTGAACAATCTTTTATTGTCCCTCACACATCACAAAACGATATGGGATAAGAAGGAGCCATCATTCAGTCATGGTAAGACATCAGACACAGGGACAGAATTAGGGGATTCAAGCTATCTGGTCTGCCCCACCACTCAACCATGTCTGATTTTTATTCCATCACCATATTCCTGCCTTCCTCCTGTAACCCTGAAGCTACTTAGCAATCATGAGTATATTAATCTCTGTCATAAATATACCCAAATGGCAGCCTCAACCAACCTCTGCGGCAACAAATTCCACAGATCAGACATCTTTTGGCCAAATTTTTTTTCTGGTTTCAGTTTTAAAGGGAAGCATCTTTATTCTGAGACTGTGCTGTCAGATCACCGACTCTCCGTATAATGGAAACATCCTCTTCATGTCCACTATATCCAGGCTTTTCAGCATTTGGTAAGTTTGCTTAACCATACATCCCTCCACCACCCCCACCGACCCTCTGAACTTCATTGAGTACAGGTCCAGAACCACCAAATGCTCCTCATACATAAAGCCAATCTTTCCTGCAATTATTCTTGTAAATCTTGTTAGTAACAACTGTACTGAACACAAACTGGTACCAGGATAATTTACAGAGAAAGTCGTGCTTTCTTCACTGTTCTACTATCACAGAATGAGCCATTTCCATTTCCAGGTCAAAACAGGTCCATTTCAGGAAATATAAACCATTCCAGGGTAAATGTAATAAAAAGAAACTGGAATTACCAGAAACACTCAGCAGGTAAGGAACAGCTGTGGGGAGGGGAAAAAACTTTACAATTCAGGTTAATATATTTCATCAGAATGACTTCAAACATTTTCTGTTTTTAGTGCAGGTTTCCAGCAACTTGAAATTCTGCTTGATTTCCACCGAGCGACAGACAGGTGGCAGTGAGGGGAGGAATTTCCAAACAGAGTTTGAACACCAAATTCACGGGTCCATTTCTACTGTTGTAAACACAGTACAGCCCAGTTACTCATAGCCTCTTCCTGTGAGGGATAGAATGGGAATTCATCCTCTCCTCATGATTAGCAGTCATTGCTTCCAAAGGAACTCCAGAAACAAACATCTGATCTCAGACCAGAAATACTCACTCAACACCTCATAAGCCCAAGCAGTTCGATCCCCGGGTCCATTTTGCCTGGATCAAGAACTGTGATATCTCAGAACCCAACCTCAATGAGCCACACAGGCAAAGGTTGGGCACCCCTGATCAAAATTTCTGTTACTGTGAATAGTTAAGTGAGTAGAAGATGAAGTGATCTTCAAAAGTCAAAGTTAAAGATGAAACACCCTATTCAACATTTTAAGCAAAATTAGTGTATTATTTTTGTTTTGTGTAATTTTAGAGTGAAAAAAATAAAGGAACAGCATGCAAAAGTTTGGGGACCCCAAGAGATTTGAGCTCTCAGATAACTTTTACCAAGGTCTCAGACCTTTATGAGATTGTTAGGGCTAGGGCTTATTCATAATCTTTGTTAGGAAAGTCCAGGATGATGCAAATTTCAAAGCTTTATAAATACCCTAACTCCTCAAACCTTCTCCCAACAATCAGCAGCCATGGGCTCCTCTAAGGAGCTGCCTAGAACTCTGAAAATTAAAATAATTGATGGCCACAAAGCAGGAGGAGGCTATAAGAAGATAGCAAAGCAGTTTCATGTAGCCACTTCCTCAGTTCGTAACATAATTAAGAAATGGCAGTTAACAGGAACGGTGGAATTCAAGTCCGAGAAATCTTTCCCAGAGAACTGTTCGTAGGATTGTTAGAATGGCAAATCAAAACCCCCATTTGACTGCAAAAGAACGTAACAAAGATTTAGCAGACTCTGGAGTGGTGGTGCACTGTTCTACTGTGCAGTGACACCTTCACAAGTACGACCTTCATGGAAGAGTCATCAGAAGAAAACCTTTCCTCCATCTTCACCACAAAATTCAGCATCAGAAGTTTGCAAAGGAACATCTAAACAAGTCTGATGCATTTTGGAAACAAGTCCTGTGGACTGATGCTGTAAAATAGAACTTTTTGGCCGCAATGAGCAAAGGTATGTTTGGAGAAAAAAGGTGCAGAATTTCATGAAAAGAACACCTCTCCAACGGTTAAGCACAGGGGTGGATCGATCATGCTTTGAGCTTGTGTTGCAGCCAGTGGCATGGGGAACATTTCACTGGTACAGGGAAGAATGAATTCAATTAACTACCAGAAATTCTGGAAGTAAACATCACACCATCTGTAAAAAAAGCTAAAGGTGAAAACAGGATGGCTTCTACAACAGGATAATGATCCTAAACACACCTCAAAATTCACAATGGACTACCTCGAGGTGCAAGCTGAAGGTTTTACAATGGCTCTCACATTCCCCCAACCTAAACATCATCGAGAATCTGTGGATAGATCTCAGAAGAGCAGTGCATGCAAGACAGCTCAAGAATCTCACAGAACTGGAAGCCTTTTGCAAGGAAGAATGGGCAACAATCCCCAAACAAGAATTGAAAGGTTCTTAGCTGGCTACAGAAAGTGTTTACAAGCTGTGATACTTACCAAAGGGGTTGTTACTAAGTACTGACCATGCAGGGTGCCCAAACTTTTGCTTCAGACCCTTTTCCTTTTTTGTTATTTTGAAACTGTAAAAGATGGAAAAGAAAAAGTAATCTAGCTTAAAATATTAAAAAATGTGTCATCTTTAACTTTATGCCTTTTGGAACTCAGGTCATCTTTTACTCACTTAGCTATTCACAGCAACAGAAATTTTGACCAGTGGTCCCAAACTTTTGCATGTCACTGTATGTGGTTTTCTTGCTAAATGATACTTTAAAAAGTCAGATTTCCAAATATCACTCCCCACTTGCAAATTATCCAGCAACTTTTGCATTGCCACAATACACACAGGTAACACCAGTTTCTGTATTGTACATAAATATTTCCCCTGAACCCCCACTCCAGGTGGCTGACAGTGGTGAACTCGGTGATGGCAAAGCCAATGAATATGAAGGGGGTCTCTGTCTCATTGGAGTCTGGCACATTTGTGATGTGAAAGCTATTTGTTGCCCAGGGCAAAGGTGTTTGATATCAGTATGTACCCAGACAGAATGGGTCAAAGCATGTCCTCAATGGTAGAAAACGCCAGAGCAAGAGCAGGCAGAACAAGCAACACACACAAAATGCTGGAGGAACTCAGCAGGTCAGGCAGCATCGATAGAAAAGAGTACTAATGCTGAGTTCCTCCGGCATTTTGTGTGTGTTGCTTGGATTGCCGGCAGCTGCAGATTTTCTCTTGCTGCGGTTGGAGGTAGAACGAAGGTGATTGTCTCAACAGCTGATAGAAAGATATTGTTCCCTTTCTACGAGTTCCTGATCCCTGCATTTAGTTTTCTGGAGCTCAGCTCTGTCTGTGAGATCTATTTGCTCCCATTCCCTGATTAGCCGGAAGCTCCCCGGGGCCCGTGTACGGATCGTGGGGCTGAGAGAGAGGAAAAAGACCTGGCCTGTGCCGAGTTTGTGGGCCACGGTGTTCAATGTTCACAGCAATTGTCACTCAATTAAAGCCCACCCAGCACCCGCTCTTACCTCCTACGGTCCTTCCCACATTTTGTGTACTGCGCGCATGCGGAGTTTCCAAGACAGCAGCAAGCTTGACGCCTGCGCATTTGATCGGTGCTTCAAGTGACAGCGCAATTTTAAACGCAGGGCTTTATGGGTAATCACGGTGCCATTAAATGTTCATGCCCATACCTCAGTTTGCTTTGTGTGTAGAAAAATCAGCAGTTTTTTTTTAACCCAGAAAACGGCTCCCATAAACCATACAGTCAATATCAACAGGCATTTCGTTTATTTAATGCCAAAGTACGATCCTCTTACAAATGCAGATATGAAACACAAGAGATTCTGCAGTTGCTGGAAAACAGCGACGCACACACACACAATGCTGAAGGAGCTCTGCAGTTCAGGCAGTAACTAAGCAGAGGAGTACACAGTCCAGGCATGCTGAAGGGGCTCGGCCTAAATGCTGTCCATTTATTCCTCTCCGCATTTGCTGCCTGGTCTGCTGATTACCTGCAATATTTTGTAGACATTAACCATTTTGTTTTTCAATTAACCAGTTTCCAAATGTTTCTCATCTTTCATTCATACCCACACCCTGCTGGTCTGGTTCCTCTTCCTCCTCCTCCTTGTAACCTCCAGACCATATCTCTTTCCGGAGACCTAGAGCCCTGATTAGTGCTGGCAACTCTTTGGATTCTGACTTTGCTCCACCGAAGATTCATTGGCAGTCTGCTGTCAGGCTTTAGAGGCGCATTGCAACAACCCGGCTGTCTGAGGTACAGTCCTTTGAAATGAGTGAAAATGACCCAAAATTTGAAAAAAAGTAGGGAAGAGTTTAACCACCTTAGTCCAGAGCACTGGGGAAGGTCAAATACTCAGTGAGCTCATCGTGTTACTTAGCCTGGGGAAAATCATGTAGGAAATTCATGCAGGTGTACAAGGCGATGAGAGGCATTGATCGTATGAATATTCAGAGGCTTTTTCCCTAGGGCTGCGATGGCTAACACAAGGGGGCAGAGGTGATGGTGCTTGGAAGTAGTTCTAGGGAGATGTCAGAGGTATATTTTTATACACAGAGAGTGATGGGTGTGTGGGATGCACTGCCAGCGACGGTGGTAGAGACGGGTACAATAGGGTCTTTTAAGAGAATCGTAGGTACATGGAGCTTATGAAAATAGAGGACTATGTAGTAGGGTACATCTAGGCAGTTACTAGAGTAGGTTACATGGTCGGAACAATGTATAATGAACAGTAATTTGCTGCAGATTTCTATGATTCTACGAAATTCACAGGAAATCTCTTCTCCCACCGAGTGGTGACAAATTGCAACAAAGAGAGTGAGAGGTAAGCGGCAGAGATAAATTTTTAAATACTGATATGGAACAGAAAAATGGGCAGGGAATAGATGGGCCGAGTGGCCTGTCTAGTGTATATTGTGTGTGTGGTAGAGACAGAGGATTTGATATAGAACTGATTTATCTTTCACGGATCCACAGTATTAAACATCAGTCTAGTTCAAGGCTAACATCAGCAGAACAGACTCCTCCAATGCTCAGTGACCAGGGTTCAGGCCTGGATGCGATGAGCAGCTGAAAGAACTGCAGAATCTGACAGTAACAGTTCCTCATGAACCTGCAGCTGCCTTCAGTCGCCGTGATGGTTAAAGATTTAACACGGAGCTGATTAGAACTTCCTCCCTGATGTGAAGTTGCTGGTGTTGCCGCAGCTGGGATGATTGAGTAAAACTCTTTACTCACTCCGGACAGAAATGTGGCCTCTATTTATTGTAAACTCAGCGGAGCATCACAGGGTGGGTTAACTGAATGAGTCTCTTCGCACACACGGTGCAGGTGAATGGCCGCTTCCCAGTGCGAAGCTGCTGGTGTATCTGCGATGGCCGACTGAATCCCTTCCAAAATGAGAGCCAGAGTATGACGTCACACTGCTGTTAACGTCATGGCATTGTATCCAATCAGATCACAGACATGGACACGTGTTCGGTCTCTCCTCGTAGCGAGTGGGGCGCTGTCTTCTCCAGCATCTTGGCCTGTACATTCAAGGATCGGTGGCATTCAAACGCTGGTGAACTGACAGATACAGAGGAGATATCTTTCTGTTGTGTTTGTGATTCCCACACACAGATCTTTTGACATTTCTACACTATTAAAAGTTTACAGACCACGTCAGTGGGCGAAGGACAACATTTCAACTCAGATAATTTTAGTCTCCATTGTGCCTTCTGATAAAAACACTGTCACAGCTCAAAACAATTTGGAGGAACAAGACTTCATCTTCTAACTGACTACAGTTCCGGCATCAGGGTCAATATCAAACTCTCTGCTTCCCTCTCTGTATCAAAATGCATCATTCCTCCCCTTCATCAGTCTGTGACTTGGCTCAGTTCGTCTATCTCCTTCGCATTCTGAACACGCGCCACACACCCACTAAGATCACATTTTATTTACAGGCTGTGACTTGAGACTTTCTGATTATTATGTCCCTCCTGGCATCTGTCGGATGTAATCTCAGAGTCAGCAATGCTATTGAACCTCAGGAGTAGGTGATTAGGCTTTTTCGTTGGAGATCGATAAACTGCCGGTGGTGTGTGGCTGGATGAGTGGGTCTGAGACAGTTTGAGACTGGAAGGAGGTAGCGTTTGGAGTTCCCCAGAGATCAGTCCCTGACCACAGTTGTTCACAGTTTAATGGCCTGGCGGAGGCAGCGAGATGTGAGATGTCCCAGTCTGCTGGTGACGCAGAAAGAGTGGAGTTGGGGGAGGGGAGGCTATTTACATGCAATTTTGTCGCTTTGCAATCAGTACATAGTGCACTGTGGGGCTGCAGTGGCGGGTTCCATTGCTGGGATCAGTGCACAGTCACTGTGGGCTATGAGGCTTTTGTGAATAAAGCGCCATTCTCCAATTTAGAATCTCCAGCCGCGGAGCAAACCTACCGTTTGTACACTCAAGTTGCATTTATGGCATTGTGATAACCAGATACTATAGCCCTCCACGACCTCTCTATCCAGTCCTTTCAATATCCAACTTAATCCGTAAATTTGGCCAGAGGGACATCAATACTGTCATCCAATGCATTGACATATAACGTAAACAGAAACGTTGCTAACCAGACCCCTGTGGACCTCTGGGGTAATAATCTCAGGATTGCTACCTGCGCCATGTGCTAGCAATGAAAGAATAGCATGATCAGGCGTATTAATGTGTGGCTGAGAGACTTGTGTAGGGGGCAGGGCTTCAGATTCCTGGATCACTGGGGCCTCTTCCGGGGGAGGTACGACCAGTACAAAAAGGACAGGTTACGCCTGAACCCAAAGGTTGTATGGAATGACACCTGGGAGGAGCATATCGCTGCAGCAGAGAAACTGTTAGAAAGGCTGACCAAGGCAAATCTCACTGTAAACCTTGCTAAAAGTGAATTTGGCCACACTGCTGACATGTATCCTGGCTATGTGGTATGCCAGGGCCAACTGGCACCTGTGTAGGCCGAGGTTCAGGATATTGCTGAGGCTTCCATTCCGACGGGCAAGAAAGCATTACAGACGGCTTTTTTCGGAAATGGTTGGGTATTACCGTAAGTTTTGTAAGAACTTTGGAGACATCGCTCTCCCCTAACGAAACTCCCAGGGAAGAGTGAAAGATTTGTGTGGACTGACTTTTGCAAAGAGGCATTTGACCGCCTGAAAACCATTCTGTGTTATTACCCTGTGCTCCAAGCACCTGATTTCAATAAACCATTTTGAATCGCGGTAGAAGCTAGTGATAAAGCTGCGGGGGCAATATTTTTGCAGAAGTATGACGATGCAATTGTACATCCAGTGTCTTATTTCTCAAAGAAATTTAATATGCTTCAGGAAAATTACACTACTGTTGAAAGAGAGATGATAACACTCATTTTAGCATTGTAACATTTCGACGTCTGCATATGTCCTGCGCAGAGACCACTTGTGGTTTACACAGACCATAATCCATTCGTGTTTCTGAGTAAAATGAAGGATAAGAACAGAATGTTGCTCAACTAAGTTCTGATCTTGCAAGAGTATGACATGGAAATAAAACACGTGAAAGGTACTGACAATGTTATAGCAGCCTGTTTGTCTAGATGTTAAGTTTAAGTTTGAAATGCTTTGCTATGTTACCTGATAATTACACATGTATTGGTTTAGTGCGCCGCCCTACAAAATGCTTTGGTTTAATTTGAATGCATGGGGAACCTGCTTCATCGTCTCTGTTGTGGACGAACTTAACGTGGTCATTCCTTATCGTGACTCCACATGAGAGCACAGTTCTGCAGTAGGGATTGCTTTACGGAGGGAGTTTACCGAGGTCAGTCTCGGGACACGATGCCACTCGTTTTGAACTGTGGGTTAACAGCTCTATCTCAGACTCACCCTACTCCGATAACACGCACTGAGTTGGATAATTTGGACAACACAAAAGATGCAGCTCCGTGTAACCGCGGAAATGCGATGGTGATCAAACTGGGACTCTTAACGGTGCAGTTGACTTCCCTCGTTTGTAAAAGTGTTTCAGGTTCATTTGGAGAACTGTGAGTTGTTTCAGATACCGTTGTCCCAGTAGGCAAAGTTGGTGGCGGATTCAGATGCTGTCTGGATCAACTCATGTCTGTGATAGTCAGTCGATGTCCTAGTTAATTAATGAACTTCAGTTTGCACAAGATGATGCAACACTTGCCGTTGGTGTACTTAACGTCACGAGTTGTTTTTTCTTCCTCTGCATTGCAACAGCCTGTGTCATCTCTCTGAAAACACAGGCTGCGGACAACCAGTACAGCAAGTCAGCCTGAGGTAAGCCGTACCACCTGGCGACTCCGCGGTGGAACAATAGTCACTGGATGATAGAGACAAGGGATCATACCGTACGTATCGTTCTCTCTCTCTCTCTCTCTCTCTCTCTCTCTCTCTCTCTCTCTCTCTCTCTCCCCCCCCCCCCCCCCACCACTCACACCATTTTCTATCTCTGTTCCGGCTCCTGCTCCTTTCTCTCCCACGGCCTCCAGTATCCGTCTTACAATTTCATCTCTCTTTCTCTCTACGCCATTCTTCCCCCCGTCTCTGTCCGCATTATTCAATATCCCGCCCAGGCCCTCCCTTTCTGGTAGAATATATGTATCCACCTCGATCTCTACCTGTTACACAGACGTGGCAGGAAGAACGAACCCTAGTGCAGGACTCTGACATGGAGGCAGGGTCAGGAGGCAGAATCGAAACCAGGCTGAGTCAGGACTAGGGAGGCTTGATTCACGAAATGATACGGGTTGAAGACTTGGAGCTAGGTTCCTCTCTTTCTGAGAGTCGACCGACAATCTGGCAAGGTCTGACCGGAGCTGTCGGAGTCTTATCCTCCGGTGGTAATGGAAACTAAGTGCTGGTGATTGACAGGAATTGGGAAAGACTGGGAATCAAGTGTGGGGATTAAGGACCAATTAGGGAGGAAAGGGAAAAGGTGGGAAATGCCAGCCAGGACCATGACACCAACATCTTCCGAACCTCGATCTCTACCCTTCCATATCGTCTTCATCCCATCCAAAGATACACAGAAACATAGAAAACCTACAGCACAATACAGGCCCTTCGGCCCACAAAGCCTCTCATCATCTTATGCACCTCTATCAGGTCACCTCTCATCCTTCGTCGCTCCAAGGAGAGAAGGCCGAGTTCACTCAACCTATTCTCATAAGGTATGCTCCCCAATCTAGGCAATACCCTTGTTAATCTCCTCTGCACCCTTTCTATGTCTTCCACATCCTTCATTCAGTGAGGTGACGAGAACGGAGCACAGTTCTCCAAGTGGGGTCAGACCAGGGTCCCATATAGCTGCAACATTACCTCTGGACTCCTAAATTCAATTGCACTATTAATGAAGGTCAATACACCTTACGCCTTTTTAACCTGAGTCAACCTTCGCAGCTGCTTTGAGCGTCAATGGACCTGGGCCCCAAGATCCCTCTGATCCTCCACATTGCCAAGAGTCCAACCATTAATACTGTATTCTGCAATCATATTTGACGTACCAAAATTAATATCTCACACTTATCTGGGCTGTACTCTATCTGCCATTTCTCAGCCCAGTTTTGCATCTTTTCAATGTCCAGCTGTAACCTTTGATAGCCTTCCACACTATCCACAACACCTTCAACCTTTGTGTCATCAGCAAACAGACTAACCCATCCCACCTCTTTCACATCCTGGTCGTTTATGCCAATCACGAAGAGTAAGGTCCCAGAACAGATCCTGGAGGCACTGCACTGATGACCGAACTCCAGGCAGAATATGACCCGTCTACAACCGATCTTGCCTTCTTCAGGCAAGTCAATTCTGGATCCACAAAGCAATGTCCGCTTGAATCTCATCAGAATCAGAATCAGAATCAGACTTTAATCGCCAAGTACCTATGCACATACAAGGAATTTACTTCCGGCGGATGTTGTCTCTCTGCTCATAACAATAATAATGATAAATATAAATGAAAATATAGATTATACATACAGGTAGTGCAATCCAAGTAATAGTTAGCCGACAGTTAACCGGCAGTTAACTGTTCAGCAAAGTGACCGCAGTAGGGAAAAAACTTCTCCAGTGCCTATTAGTCTTAGTCTGGAGGGATCTGAAGCGCCTACCAGACGGAAGCAGATCAAACAGTCCATGCGCAGGATGGGAGGAGTCCTTTATGATGTTCCCCCGCCCTCTTCTTCAACCTGGAAGAGTACAGGTCCACAATAGAGGGCAGGGAGGCTCCAATGATGCGCTCGGCAGTCCTCATTGTGCGCTGTAGTCTGGTTCTATCCTGCTTGGTGGCGGCTCCAAAGCACACAATGATGGAGGTGCACAGGACAGACTCAATGACTGCATTGTAGAACTGCAGCAGCAATTCCTGAGGCAGACCGTATTTCCTCAAGAGCCGCAGGAAATACACCCCTCCTTACTTTCTCAATAAGCCTTGCAGAGGGTACCTTATCAAATACCTTGCTGAAATCCATATTCACTACATCTATTGCACTTCCTTCATGAATGTGTTAAATCACATCCTCAAAAAATTCAATCTGGCCGTAAGGGACGACCTGCCCTTGACAAAGACATGCAGACTATTCTTAATCGTATTCTACCTCTCTAAATGTTCTAAATCCTGCCTCGCAGGATCTTCTGCATCAACTTGCCAACAGTTAAGATACACTGATCTATAATTTCCTGAAATATCTCTACTCCCTTTCTTGAATAAGGGAACAACATCTGCAAAACTCCAATCCTCCAGAATCTTTCCGTCCCCCATTGATGATGCAAAGATCAGCACCTCAGGCTCAGCAATATCCTCCCTCACCTCCCACAGTAGCCTGGAATATATCTCATCCGGTCCCGGCGACTTATCCAACTTGATGCTTTCCAAAATTTCCAGCATATCCACTTTCATAATATCTACATGTTCCAGCTTTTCACTCTGCTGCAACCCATCACTACAATCACCAAGATCCGTTTTCCAAAGCGAATACTGAAGTAAAGTGTTCATTAAGTACCTCTGCTATTTCCTCCGATTCCATACACACTTCCCCACGTCACACTTGATAGGTCCTATTCTCTCACGTCTTACCCTCTTGCTCTACACATACTTACAGAATGCGTTGGGATTCTGCTTTATCCTGCCTGCCAATGCCTTTTCATGGCCCGTTCTGGCTCTCCTAATTTCCTTCTTAAGCTCCTTCCTATTAGCCTTATAATAATCTGACTTTACATAGCTCTCTGAACCTTTTTTAAGCTTTTTTTCCCTCTTAACTGGATATATTACAATCATTTCACACCACGGGTCCTGTATCCTACTATAACATTCCTGTCTCATTGGAAAGTGCTTATGCAGAACTCCACACAAATATCACCTGAACAACTTTACATTTCTTCTGTACTTTTCCCTGGGAACATCAGTTTCCAATTCATGCTTCCAACTTCCTGCCTGAGAGCCGCATAATTCCCCTTACTCCAATTAAACGCTTTTCTAACTATTCTGTCCTATTTCTCTCCAGTGTTATTATAAAAGAGATAGAATTATGATCACTAACTCCAAAATACTTTCCCATTGAGAGATCTGACACCTGAACAGGTTTATTTCCCAATACCAGAACAAGTACAGCCGATCCTCTTGTAGACTTATCTACATATTGTTACCAGAAACCTTCCTGAAAAACGTAACAAACTCCACCTCATCTAAAGACTTTGCTCTAGGGAGAATCGATATTTGGGAAATTAAAATCGCCCATCACGACAACTCTGGGTTTTTTTTTTACACTTTTCCAGGATCTGTTTCCCTCTCTGCTCCTCGCTATCCCTGTTACTATTGCGAGGCATATAAAAAACACTCAGAAAATTCATTGACCTCCTCCTGTTCCGAACATCCACCCACAGAGAGTCCGCAGATGATCCCTCCATGGCGTCCGCCTTTTCTGCAGCCGTGACACTATTTCTGATCAACAGTGCCACGCCCCCCACCCTTTTTGCCTCCCTCCCTGTCCTGTTTGAAACTACTAAAATCCGGGATTTGAAGTAACCATTCCTGTTCCTGAACCATCCCTGTAATGGCTTCCACATCATATCTCATAGTACTGATCCACCCTCTAAGCTCAACCACTTTGTTCACAACACTCATTCCGATTTTAAAAAAAATCACATCTCAATCGTTCGGTCTGAGCGCGTCCCTTCTCTGTCAACTGCCTATCTTCCTTCTCGCACTGTCTACAAGCTTTCTCTATTTGTGAACTATTTGTAAACCACCTCTTCCGTTCCGTTCCCACCTGCCAACAGTTCTAGTTTAAAGTCTCACCAGCAGCCTTAGCAAAACTTCCAGCCAAAATGTTGAACCCATGCGATTCAAGTGCTACCTGTCCGGTTTGTACAGGTCACGTCTGCCCCAAAAGAGATCCCAATGATCCAGAAATCTGAATCCCTGCCCCCTGCTCCAAACCTTCAGCCACGCATTTATCCTCGACCTCATTCTATTCCTATTCTCACTGTCGCGTAGCACAAACAGTAATCTCGAGATTATTATCGTTGCGGTCCTGCTTCCCAACTCCTACCTAACTCTCTGTAGGCTTTCTTCAGGACCTCTTCCCTCTTCCGACCTATGTCACTGGTACCAATATGTATCACGACCTCTGGTTGTTCTCCATCCCACTGCAGGATATCATGGACGCGATCTGAAACTTCTCAGACCCTGGCACCTGGGAGGCAAACTGCTATCCGAGTTTCTTTCTTGCATCCACAGAATGGCATGTCTGACCCCCTTAACTACAGAGTCCCTATCACTGCTGGTTTCCTCTTCATTTCCCTCGTCTTCTGAGCCACAGGGTCACACTCTGTGCCAGAGGCGCGGCCACTGTCCCTTCCCCAGGTAGGCTGTCCCCACTCCAACAGTACTCAAACAGATGTACTTATTGTCAAGGGGTACGGCCGCAGGGGAACTCTCTAGTACCTGACTCTTCCCTTTCCCTCTCCTGACTGTGATGCACCTGTCTGTCTCCCGTGGCCCCAGTATGAACAGCTGCCGATAACTCCTTTCGATCACCTCCTCGCTCTCCCTGACAAGGCGAAGGTCATCGAGCTGCCTACGCAAATCACTAACGCGGACCCTTAGGAGCTGCAGCTCGACAGACCTGGTGCAGATATAGCCGACCAGGGGGCTGGGAGACTCCGGGAACTCTTACATCTGACACCGAGCACAGAAAACTGGCCTCACACACATAGTTGCTCATTTGCACAAATAACGTAGGCAAACCTACCTCGCCTCGTCCCGTTGTCCCATTACCGCCGAAGTCCGTTGAGCCAAATCCCTATCAGTCTGCTACCTCTCACTACGCTGTGCGCTGGGTATGGCGGTCTTCTTTTTAAATCTTTCGCGCTCTACCTGCTGACTTCACGCGCCTGGGAAATCTTGCCTCGCTTTTACCCCGAGTGGGAAAAACTGCCTTCGCTCCGGGTATCAGCCGTTCGCTCGAAGCCTTTTGCGCCGAAGGGACACTGTATCAGACAAATCAGCGTGCCGGAGATTTTGGTGACATGGGGTTCGGTTAATAATCACACAACGAGCAGTGGATCTACATGCATCTCTATCATGTGCGCAGTCTCTAGGAAGTGGGAAATCACTGTCAGTGGTGCTGAGGTCACAGCGATGTCAGCCCTTGAGCTGAAGGGTGTCACAGGTCCTATTACTAAGGTTTCTGATAACTCTCACCAGAGATGCTTGAAGATCTCAGTAGTCCAACAGCATCAGGAAAAAAAGAAGCACAGTCCCTAGTTTCGGGCCGAAGCACTTCGGCAAGACTGGAGAAAAATTACATTTGAGGAGTAGATTTAAAAGGCGCCAGGTGTGAGAGTGAAACACCAGGGGTTAGGCGAGACCTGGAGGACGTGGTGGATGAAGTAAATAGGTTTGAAAGGTGAAAGAGTCAGAAGACCATATAAGACAGAAAAAAGGGGAGGAGCACCAGAGGGAGGCGATGAGCGGTCAAGGAGATTGGTGAGAGAGGGAAACGGATATGGGACATAGAAAGCGGGTGGTGGGTTCAGCGGGTTGGAAGGCATAACTGGAAGTTTGAAAAATCGATGCTCAGTTCATCAGTTTGGAGGCCACCCAAACAGAATATAATGTGCGGTTCCTCCATCCTAAATGTGCTCTCATCACGACAGAGGTGGCAGCCATGGATGGACATACCGCAGTGGGAATGGGAAGTGGAATTATAATGGATGACACCTCGAATGAAAAGCCTCTTCCTGAGAGCATATGCGGCCGGTGACGGAGGAATTGAGGGAAGGAGATTGCATTTTTACATGTAACAGGGCTGAACGAGGTATAGTTCCTCTCGCCCCACCCCTCGGCCCCTTTCCATACGGATCCCCCAATGCTACTCCCACTAATCTCCCTCCTGACACGTATCTTTGTAAGCGGAACAAGTGATACACCTGCCCCTACATCTCACTCACTAACACTCAGTGCTGTAAACAGTCTTTTCATATGAGGCGACTCTTCACCTGTGCGACCGTTGGGATCATTTATTGTGTTCGGTGCTCTCGGTGTGGCCTCCTTTATATCAACGATACTCGACCGAGATTGAGCGACGACTTTGCCAAAGACCTATGCTCATCCGGCCAGAAAAAGCGGGATCTTCCAGTGGCCAGCGATTTTAATTCCAATTCCCATTCCCATTCCGATATGTCCATCCATCCCTGTCGTGATGAGGCCACGCTTGGTTTGGAGAAACAACACCCAATATTCCGTTCCGGTAGCTGCAATCCGATGGCACGAAAATCGATGCCTCAATCTTCCTGTAATGCCCCATGCACCCTCCACTTTTCACCATTTCCCATCCCCTTTACCCCTTATCTGCTTGCCCACCAATCGCCTCTCTCCGGTAGTCCTCCCACCCATGTTTTCCTTCTTCCACGGCCGTCTGTCTCAGAATGCAGTGCATTGTCGCTTCCGGTGTGGCCTCCTGTATATCGACAAGACTCGACATAGATTGTGAGACCGCATGGCCAAGCATCTGTGTTCAGTCTAGCAAAACAAGCGGAATCGCCCACTGGCCAGCGTTTCTAATTCCAATTCACATTCCCATGTCCATCCATGGCCTCCTCCGCTGTCGTGATGAGGCCGCACTTAGGTTGGGGGAAATAACACCTTATATTCCGTTTGAACAGGTGGAACCTGACGGCATGAAAATCGATGTCTCAATCTTCCTGTAAAGTCCCCATTCACCCTCCACTCTTCACTATTTCCCATCCCCCTACCCCCTCACCTAATCTCCTTGCCTGCCCTTCACCTCCCTCTGGTGCTCCTCCCCCCTTTTAATCTTTCTTCCATGGCCGTCTGTGTCTTTCAGCAAACAATTTCCCATCTGCTTAGTTCATCACTCCCCCTGCAGGCTTCACCAATTACCTGTTCTCTCTCTCCCTATTCCCGCCCAAATTTTAATTTTAATTTTAAATAACATTTTAATTTCACCCCTCAGCTTTTTCTTTTTCTCCAGTCCTGCTGAAGAGTTTCGGCCCGAAACGTCAACTGCTGTTTTGTTGAGTTCCTCCAGAATTTTGTGTGTGTTGCTCTGATTTCCGGCTTCTGCAGGTTTTGTCTTGTTTGAGAATTCGGGATCATATTTATTATCACTTACATACACTGTGACGTGAAACGTGTTTTTGTGGCTGCAATACTATGCAGAGAATTCGCCATAAGTACATATTTAAAAAGTGACAGACAAATAGATAGATAGATAGAGAGAGAGAGAGAGCAGAGAGAGAGAGAGAGAGAAAGAGAGAGAGAGAGGGAGAGAGAGAGGGGAGAGAGAGAGAGAGAGAGGAGAGAGAGAGAGAGAGAGAGAGAGAGAGAGAGAGAGAGAGAGAGAAAGAGAGAGAGAGAGAGAGAGAGGGAGAGAGAGAGAGAGAGGGAGAGAGAGAGGGAGAGAGAGAGATCAATGGATCGATAGGCAGATAGACACGCACCAATGGGCAAAGTCCTCTCCCTCTCCCTCCCTCTCTCTCTCTATGTCTCTCTGTCCTCTCTTTCTCATTCTTACTCACACCGTCTCCTACCTCTCTATCTCTGTTCTGGCTCCTTTCTCTCCTACTGCCTCCAGCATCCGTCTTACAATTTCATCTCCCTTTCTTTCTGTCTCTTTCCCCCATTCGTCCCCCCGTCTCTGTCCCCATTATGCAATATCCCGCACACAGCCCTCCGTTTCTACTGGAATATATATATATCCACCTGGATCTTTACCCTCCCATATCGTCTTCATCCCATCCAAAGAGACTCTGTATCGGACAAATCAGCATGCCCGAGATGTTTGTGAGGTTAAACCTGGGGCTCGGTTAATAATTACACAATGAACACTGGGTCTACATGCATCTCTGTCATGTGCGCAGTCTATGGGAAGAGGGAAACCACGGTCAGTGGTGCTCAGGTCACAGCGACGTCAGCCCATGAACTGAGGGGTGACACAGGTCCTATTATCAAGGTTTCTGACCACACTCACCAGAGTGACGGTATGAGCGAAGGGCAGGGCGTGGGATAATGAAAGGGGATACGGAGTGGCTGAGTGAGTGTGTGGGAAGGTGGCAATGGAAAACCCTGTGGATAGCTATAAGGGCATCGTCTTTGGTGTAGAAGACATAGTCATTATTAAATGAAAAGAGATCTGTTGCTGGTGATGCCCAGTTAGTGGAGCTGTTGCACCATACCCAGAGAATAAAGATCACCATAGGGGAACAGTCGCTAACCCAGTCGATACCTTGTACTTCTCCCCGGGCACGTCAACGCGTCTAATTTCGCGCATTGTATTTTGCTGATGTACCTGTCGTATTGTTGACAGCTTTGGTGAAAATTCCCGAGGGATGGAAACTGGTTTCTCCTCTATTGATAACCAGAATGAGAATCACAAAAAATGCTTGAGGATCTCAGCAGGCCAAACAGCATCAGTGAAAAAAAGAAGTGTTGTCCGAGATTCGGGCCGAAAACACTTCGGCAGGACTGGAGATTTAAAAAAAAACAGCTGAGGAGTAGATTTAAAAGGTGCCGGGTGGGGAGAGCGAAACACTAGGCTGTTAGGTGAAACCTGGAGGGGAGGGGAGTGGTGATAAAGAAATTAGCTTGGAATGTGAAAGAGCCAGGACCATTTAAAACAGACAAAAATAATTGTAGGAGCACCAGAGGGAGGCGATGGGTGGTCAAGGAGAAATTGTGAGAGAGGGAAAAGGAGATGGGACATAGAAAGTGGGGGGGGGGGGGGGGGGAAGTAGGGTCGGCGGTTTGGAGGGCATTACTGGAAATTTGAAAAATCGATGTTCAGTTTTTCAGGTTGGAGGCCACCCGTACAGAATATAAGGTGCTGTTCCTTCATCCTAAGTGTGCCCGCATCACGACAGCGGAGGGGGCCATGGATGGACATACAGCAATGGGAATGGGATGTGGAACTAAAATGGATGACCACTGGAATGAAAAGCCTCAACCTGAGATCATATGCAGCGGTGACGTAGGAATTGAGAGAAGGGGATGGAGTGTTTACATGTAGCAGGGTTGAACGAAGAATAGTTCCTCAACCCCCCCCCCCCTTCCATAGGGATCGCCCCTACGTAACTCCCTTGTCCATTTGTCCCTCCCCACTGAATTTCCCTCCCGGCTCTTACCTTTGTAAGCGGAACAAGTACTACACCTGCCCCTACACCTCCCTCACTAACATTCAGAGCTGTAAACAGTCTTTTCATATGAGGCCACACTTCACTTGTGAGTCTGTTGGAATCTTTTATTGTGTTCTGTGCTCCCGGTGCGGCCTCGTGTACATCAACGAGGCTCGACGTAGATTGAGAGACGGCTTTGTAAAAGACCTGCGCTCAGTCCGCCAGAACAAGTGGGATCTCCCGGTGTCCAGCGATTTTAATTCCAGTTCCAATTCCTGTACCGATATGTCCATCAATCACTGTCGTGATGAGGTCACGCTTAATTCCTTTTCACCATTTCCCATCCCCTTTTCCCGCCCATCACCTTATCTGCTTCCCGCCAATCGCCTCTCTCTGGTAGCCCCCCCCCCCCCACCCCCCCACACCCCATTGTTTTTCTTTCTTCCATGGACATCTGTCTCAGAATGAAGGCCATTGTCGCCCCCGGTGAGGCCTCCAGTATATTGACCAGACTCGACGTAGATCGGGAGACAGCGTCGCCAAGCATTTCCGTTCCGTCCACCAGAACAAACGGGATCGCCCACTGGTCACTGATTTTAATTCCAATTCACATTCCCATTCCGATATGTCCATCCATGGCCTCCTCCGCTGTCGTGATGAGGCAACGTTTAGGTTGGGGGAACAACACCTTATATTCCGTTTGAGTAGGTGCAACCTGACGGCACCAAAACCGATGTCCCCACGCCCCCTCCCCTTTTCACCATTTCCCACCCCCCTTTCCCCCTCTCACCTAATATCCTTGCCCGCCTGTCACCTCCCTCTAGTGCTCCTCCCCAATTTTGTTTTCTTTCTTCTATGGCCATCTGTCTCTTGCACCAAACATTTTATCCCCCCATAGATGCTGCTGCTTCGTTCCAGCATTTTGTGTGTGTTGCTCTGATTTCCGGCTTCTGCAGGTTTTGTCTTGTTTGAGAATTCGGGATCATACTTATTATCACTGACATTCACTGTGTGACATGAAACGAGTTTTTGTAGCTGCAATACAGTGCAAAGACAGAAAATTCCCAATAAGTACATAAGGGAGATTGATAGATAGATAAACTGACCGACTGATGGGTAGATCAATAGATCGATAGATAAATGGATAAACAGATGGACACGCTCCAATGGGCAAAGTCTCAGCAGGATGGAGTCAGCGAGGATGTTTTCCCTGACTCAGATGTTTTGGATCAGGGACCTGCTCCATCATCAAGGGATGCCATTGGCAATCAAGCTCAGAATGAAGTGTATCATCATTAACATATTTGGTGCAATTTCTTCTTCTTCTCCAACAGCACAGCGTGTGAGTGAAAAATTGTAAATTGCAATAAATAAATACTTATGGCAGACAGGATCTGTCGGGGGAAGAAGGGGACAGACATTCGATGAAGTACACTTCATTAGAACTGAGGAGGGAGAGAAACGTAAGTTGGTCTGGGCAGCTGAGAAGGTGGGAAGGCGCTTTAGAAATGAAACATCTCTCTCGGCTGAGGTTTGACTGAATTGGTTTATCTCATGTACGAGGTACAGTGCAAAGCTTATTTTTACACTCCACACCAAAATCTCTCCTTCTGTCCGACCAGCCCTACCCTCAACCCACTCTTACACCTCCCTTACCGTGTTCGTCCAATTCCACTCAATCACTCTTCCTCTCCCGCCTATTCTCTCGCACTCCTTCCTTCCCCATCTCTCTGACAGAAACTCTCTTTTCCTGGAGTGGAGGACGCTACCTGAGGTGTTCTAACCGATGAAGGGCATACATAGTTCACACGGCGAGAACGTTATCCCATGTGGCAGAGGCTTCAGTAGCACACAATATAGATCTAAGAGGCGGAGTGAGAGGCTCACAAGGATTGTGAAGTGACCGGAATAAACTAGGGCTGGTTCTCCCGTTGTCGAGGATGCTAACCAGAATCCGCCGCGCTGCAGTGGGAAGGATAGTGCTTGGGTAGAGATACACTGACACTCCAGCCCCTGTATCGAGATGAGCCAGTTAAAATTGTGGGATTATAACCAATGTACGAATTATTTCGGAATACAACGATGTTGAGTACTAGAACTGGCTCGGCGGGCCGATGGGCTGTTTGCTGTATAACCCTATGAATGGCCTTATGCCCATGGCAAATACTGGATAGTGACTGTTTCTGTTTCTCATAGGGTAACAATGCTGCCCGTGTTTCTGCTTGTCGTCTCGCTGGCCAGCGTGGAAGGCTTGAGCAAAGAGTAAGACAAGAATCAAATTCCTTTCCTGCCGCAGTCCCACCATCTGCCGATCTATCCCGATTCCTTGTATCCCTGCCAGTCCTGCCTCCGTGTGCTGCACACCCTCCGACCAGGCACTGCCTGCCTCGCCTCCCTCCTTCAATCAGTTTTCCGGGACCAGCCGCCCTCCCCAACCCGGTTTCCATTCACAACCTACGCCTCTTCAATCCATATCGCTTAAATCCTGATTCACCCTGCGACGGAAACCGAGGCAAGAACCACAACTGAGTAGTTGGATTAAACATTTGTACCGAGCCACATCAGTAACGGCAGACACTCGGCAACATACAATATGAGAGCTACGAACCGAGCTCCTTTCAAAAAATACATCTGCGGTCCCCTATCCAGCACGGCGTCTTTCTGCAAACCAGCCTCCCACCAGATAACATCCCCCATGTTTAGCGCACGGCTCTCAATGTTGTACCTTGTTACACTGTCGGGTTTGATCTGAGAGCCCTTCTCTTCTGATGGCACACATCAGAGAATCCACTGTTTTGTGGAATGTGTGGGATGCTTGTCTGCATTGTCAATTGAGCTTCTGACTCTCTCATTGTGTTTTTGCTTCCAGTCATTGCTTGGGATATGATGTCCTCTGCACCACTGCGGATTATGAGGTAATGTAATCGCTGACTATTACTTTTCGCTTCATCCTTCCCCCGAAGGATGTCTCTCCTTCAGCCACATCCGTTCCCCAGAGAACCTCCCTGTCACAGATCATTTTTCACTGTTGATACCGGAGCCTCTAATTTTCCGACACCACCACGTGCAGATTCCCGTCCACGTCATTCTTCCTCAGGCCGAATTGTCTCCGCTTCTCTGTCATTGGTTCTGAACTATGGAGCTGCTTATCCCTCAGCACCAGGGAGTCAGACGCAGCTGGAGAACTGCAGCCAGCTGACGGCCCACACTGACCCCACTTCCCCCAGGGAGAGAAGGGCGAAGGGTAAAATAAGGATTATAAGAAAGATGTGTCTTTTGCAGAGGGTACGAAGTAGCTTTACTAGGATGTTTACTGAAATAGTGGGTCCGTGCTCTAGTAGGAATTTGCGCACACTCGGAATGCTTTCTTGAAGCGGCGGTTGCTGAGGCGAGGTCATTAATGGTTTAAATGTTTGAGAAGTAACGCTGACATGTGTTTTGGAGGCAGTAATAGCAAAGAAGTATGCAGGAGGCCGTCAATTGTGATTTTTTTTTTTGTCTGTCGGTGGAAGGGCTTCAAAACCAACATGTTGAGACTACAAAACTTCTATGCGTATGTCAGAATAATAGGGAAGGGTAACAAGTGCAGAGAAAAATTTTGAAAAGTTATTGATGCCTTGATTAAGAAAAAGAGAAAACAAAGGTACGTCACAAGTAGAGCCACGTAGGAACCAATGAGGTAATTATGTCCGACAGTAATTGCAATACAACACTTGAGAAAGGATTCAGGGGGGCTAAACGAAAGCATAACGAGTAGGCAAGGTGAACCCTAAGCAATTATACAGAAATGTTAAGAACAAAGGGATTGCCAAGGGCCAACCCCCCCCCCCCCCCCCGAAGTCTAGAATCCATGTGTAGAGCCGAAACAGATGCAGGAGATCTTAAGTACCTCTTTATGCATTTGTTTTTCCTAAAAATTTGCACACAGATTCTATTGAAGTGAGGCAAAGCGGTAGAAACATCATGGTTTCTGTACCGTTTACAGTTGAAGAGGTGTTTTCTAACCTGAGTTATACCGGAGCGGATAAATACCCAGGACCTAACAATTTGTTCCCTCGGATGCCAGAGGCATCCAGCTCAGTTATTGCTTGGTCCTGAGCAGACACATTTAAAACATCCTTTGCAATTGGAGAGATACCAGAGGATGAGAGGATAACCAGTGTTATTCCGCTGTTTTTGAGGCTTTAACCATCAAGCACGAAATTATAGGCCTAAATATCTGACATCAGTTGAGGAAACTTTACTGGAGATTATTCTAAGGGACCTGATGTAGAAGTATTTGAATAGACGTTGACTAATTAAGTACCGTCGGCATGGGCTCGTTCCTGGTAGTTTATTTCTAACCAATCTGTAGAGTTTTTCGAGGAAGTTAACAGGAAAATAAATGAATGAAGGTAAGACATTACGGGAGAAGTGTTGTGGGAGAAAGCAGATAGTGGCAGTAGATGGTTGTCTCTCAGACTGGGGCCTGGGAGTATCGATGTGTTATAGACTGTGCTGTGTTCTTTGTTGTTTTATTTCATCTATATCAACGCGACTGATGACAATGTGGTTAACTGGATCAACGGAATATCGATGACACCAAGTCTGGGGGTGTAGTGGACAGCGAGGAAGGCTATCATGGCTTCCAGTGGGATATGCACCAGCTGACAAAATCGCCTAAAATATGGCAGGTAGAACGTAATGCAGACAAGTTCGAGGCTTTACACTTTGGCTGAACTAAACACAATAAGACTTACAGGGTGAACGTCAGGACATTGAAGAGTGTGGTAGAGCAAAGTGATCTGGAATACGGTCCATAGTGTCGCCATGTGCAGATAGGGTCGTCGAGAAATCGTTCAGCATATTGGCCTTCATAAATCAATGTATTGAGTGCTGGAGATGAGATGTTTTGTTTCAAACGTTTCAAACGTTGGTTAAGCCCAATCTAGAGTTTTGTCTGCAGTTGTGGTCACCTTCCTACAGGAAAGATGTAACTAAGATTGAAAGAGTACAGTGAAAATGTACAAAGATATTGCTGCGCCCAGAGCATCTGCATTATAAGAAATACCGAAAAAGTTTGGTCAGTATTTCTTAGAAGATAGAAGATTGAGAGTTGTTTTGAAAGTTGTTTACAATGTTACGAGTGGTGTTCTTTGGGTAAATGCAAGCAGGCTTTTTCCATTGGAGTTGTGTGGCACGACAACCAGTATCCTGGGTCCAGTGTGAAAGTTTAAAAGTTTAAAAGGTACATGAAGGAAATCATTTTCAATCAGAGCATCATGAGAGTGTGGAATGAGCTACCCGCACAAGTGAGACATACGATCTCGATTTGATCTTTTAAGAGAAGATTAGATTAATACATGGAAGATAGGGTTATGTAAGTCATTGGTCTCGGTGAAGGTCGATTGGAGAAGCAGTTTAAATGGTCACTACATGGATTGGATGTGCTGACAGGTTTGTGCTGTACTTCATTTGTCTCCACGAGATTTTACAGACAAGGTTTTTCACTCCGAGTGCGCTGAATGCTTCGAGTGTGCGACCTGTATTGTTAGACCATAAGGTCATAAAAATAGCAGTATAAATAGGCCAATCGGCCCATCTAGACTGCTCCGCTATTCAAACATGAGCTGATCCAATTCTTCCAGTCATTCGCACTCCCCTGCTTTCACCCTATACACTTTGATGCGCTGACTAATCAAAAACCTATCTATCTCTGCCTTAAATACACCCAATGACTTTGCCTCCAAAGCCGCTCGTGGCAACAAATTCTACAGATTTACCACCCTGTAATTAAAGTACTTTCTCAGCATTTCAGTTTTCAGTCTGAAGTCATGCCAAAATGTCCTAGAATCCTCTACCATGGTAAATAACTTTGACATATCTACTCAGTTCAGGCCTGATAACATTCTAAATGTTTCGACGAGATCCCCCTTAATTCTCCTGAACTCCAGCGAATACAGCCCAAGATCTGCCAAACTTTCCTCATACGGTAATTCTTTCATCCCTTTCATGTTGGTTTAGGCAGATACATTAGAGATTTCTCCGAGGCGTTTAGACAGGCACATGAAGGAAAATGTTAGTGCCTGGACACTGTGAAGAGTGAGGGACATGTTTTAGTTAGCCAGTTGATTACGATTTTAATTGACCCAGCACAATACTGTGGGCCGAAGGGCCTGTTCCTCTACTTCTCTATGTTCCCTGTTCTATGTTCGATTTGTCAGAGCTACCTTGTTGCAGACAGTCAATTCGCCGTTATCATTTGCGCCCAAAATATTCTGAATAGCAAACACGAGGAAATCTGCAGATGCTGGAAATTCAAACAACAACATACACAAAATGCTGGTGGAACACAGCAGGCCAGGCAGCATCTATAGGGAGAAGCACTGTCGACGTTTCGGGCCAAGTCCCTTCGTCAGGACTGAAGATCTGAAGATGTGCTGCAGCAGCAGTTCGCCAGCATCGTCACGCTTCGGGCGCCAACATACCTTGCCCACCAATGACTATCCATAACCAATACGTCCTTGTGATATAGGAGGACACCACAGTACCCAGAGGAAACCCACACGAACGGAGAATTCTTTACAGCCGAGAATGATGATGTGGATGGCGGGGAATTGAACCCACTTTGCGAGTGCTATAAAAATGTGCGTTGGTTGTTGCAGTAAGCTGCCGCCTTGCCAGGGTACCTTCGGACCACGAAGGGACTATTGATACATGTGCGCATTACTGAGTGTATCTGTTCAGAGGTACTTGTGCCACTTTAAGCCCATACCCTGGTCAGTGTCATGACATTCTGTTCGTTGCTATGCTCATATCGTTCTGCCTCGCCGTAAGATAGCCTTCCTCCTCAATCCCGAAACGCACATCACCGAACTCTTCTTACAACTCCGTACAGTAAGAACTCCATCCTCTGTCAACAGTTCCGCCGTTACAATGAATCGGTCTGGGTTGGAACAGCCATCAGCCAGGGGCGCGTTAAAAAATGGCACACGGGACTGCTGCGCCAATATCTCAATGAGCAAAACTCTGAAGGTAGGAGAACGCCCAATTTTGATGGTATCAGAAAGAATCTGTCGACTGTTAATTGGGACAGGCTGTTTCAGACACATATGTATTTGATAAGTTGAAGGCTTTGAAAATTGTCGTTATGAGAGTGCAATGCTTGTAGGTAAAAGGTAAAAATTACAAGTGTAGAAAACGATGGTTATCTAAAGATTTGGAGGCGCAGGCTGAGAAGAACTGGAGATGTATATCATGTATAAGCAGGTAGGAACAACATATGTGTTTATGGAGTAACCCTAATGCAATGGAACACATAAAAAGGAATCAGGAGCGCCAAAGGAAGGCATGAGTTTTCCCCAAAAGACAAGTAAAGGGGAATGATCGGGGATACTACATATATGTTAAGAACAAAAGCATTGCAAAGGACAAAATTTATTCCTCTGGAAAAACAGAATGGTATTCCATGTGTGGAGTCAATAGCAGTGGGGAGATAATAAATGTTTTTTTTTCTCTTTCATATGTACTTAGTCAGTAGACTGCTACAGAGTCTATAGCACAGAAGCAAAGCGGAAACATCTTCACAGAGGAGGACGTGTTTGTTGCCTTGTCGCAACTTAGGGATGCAAGTGGAAACATCACCGGCGTTTTAAAAGCGATAGGCAGCAGTAGCTGATGTAGCAGAGGACTAGAGCGTAGATAATGTTGTTGCTGTAATCATAAAGCAGGAAACTATAGGGCAGTCAGCCTGGTACCAATAGTGGCAAAAGTAGTTGAAGGTATTCTCATCCAATGGATACATAAGTATCATTTTTAACATGGATGAAGATTAATCAGCTTAGTTTCCTGCCTATAAATTATCGAGTCTGTTACCACTAAAGTTGATGAAAGCAAGGCTATGGACATTATATACATGGATTTCAGTATTCCATTTGAGAAGGTCCCGCGAGGGCGTTTGGTAAAGAAGTTTCGATGCATTCAAGATTAGGTAGTAATTTGAATTAGACACTGGCTTTGTGGAGCAGTGAAGTACATTGTTGCCTCTCTGGCTGGAGATCTGTGACTCGTAGAGAGCCGTAGGGATTGATGCCGTGCCCGTTGTTGTTTGCCAACTATCTGAAGTATCTGAATGATAATGTGGTTAACTCGATTAGTAAAATTCAGGGATCACATCAAGATCGGGAATGTAGTAGACAGTGAGGAATACTGTCATGGCCTGCAGCGGGATTTGGGCGAGCTGGAAATTGTGGTTAAAACGGCAGATGGAACTTAATTCAGTCAAGTGCGAGATTTGCAACTTCGGTCGGACCAGCCACGATAGATCTTAAACAGTGAAAGACAGGGCACTGAGGAGTGCGGCAGAGCAAAGGGATCTGGGAATACAGGTCCATAATTGACTGAAAATAGAGTCACAGGTTGATCGGGTCGTAATAAAAGATTTTTGTAGATTGGTCTTAATAAATAAAAGCATTGAGTAAAGGAGATGGGAAGTTATGTTTAACTTGTCAAAACTGAGAAATAAACAAGTTTGCAAGAGAACAGAAGAATTTTTATAGGGAATTCCTGGATCTTAAGGACCTTAGCTGTAAGGGAATATTGAATTGGTTAGGACTTTAATTTCTGGAATACAGAATATTCAGAGGAAATTTCACAGAGGCTTAATAATTATGATGGGTATAGATAGGTTGAACTATTCAGGCGTTTTCCACTGAGGCTAGGTGGGAATACAAGCAGAGGTTAAGAGTGAAAGGTGAAAAGTTTGAGAGGATCCGTCTTCACTCAAACGTTATGGCAATATTTTTAAGACCTGGCAGTAATCTTGGTGCCGGTCGATGGAATTAAGCAGTTTAACTCGTTCAGATCGGAGTAGAAAGGCCAAATGGCCTGTTTCTGTGCTGTTCTCTTCTATAAGTCGATGACTCCATGACTCGGAATGAACTGGATTGAGCAGTGTAGGTTGGGATATTAAGCTTGCTGATGACGAGAAGCTTTGCTGACTTGACGATAATGTAGAGGATCGCTACAGGTTGCAGCAGAACAGTGACATGATGAGGCGGTGGGCTGAGAAATGGCGGGTGTTGTTCAAGCCCGACAAGAGTGAAGTTAGCTTGTAGAAGGAAATAGATCCATCAAACCTGCAGCAGAAATTGACATGGTTATTGAGAAGGCGTGTGCTGTGTTGCCCGGGGTGGTGGCAGAGGCAGACACTTAGATCACTTAGGAATAACCTTGATACGCATCGGGAGGTCTGTGTGGGAGTGAAGAATCAGATTGATCTTAAAATAGCTAGATTGTCGTATTATGTACCCATGTGCCTGTCACATGACCATAATGTAGCTGAGGTTATGCTGGGCATGATGTAATGGTCTTGTGATGGTGCAGTGACGTAATATTCCCACCAGTGAGAGGTCATGTGACGGTTTTTATTTCTACAGTGTATAAAAGGAGAATCCCTCCCTGTGACGTGGGGCAGATCGTGGTTGAATTCGCCAGTGACTCCGTTCTGCTGTGTATTCGATGTTATGACGTAGTTTTGTTTTAAAGTAGAGTTTTACTTTCTGCCTTAAATCTCAAAGTTTGTTGCCGTCAGTTTTGCTACAATACTACCAGTAAAGTCACGTCAGAGAGTGAAGATTTATCAAAGTTCGGGAAGCTGGAAGAATCGAGGAAAGTTGATGTCGGCTGTAAAGAAGGTTTGACCTTATTAAATCTTCGTACAAGGAGATAGAAACCTGTGTCCGTAATAACTGCTGCATTTCTGAATGCAGAAAGAGTTGGCTGCAGAGTTTCGCCTAGGAAAGGTCAATGCCTTTAAGCCGCTTGATTTCCTACATCGTAAATCCCTCGGGAAAGCAAACTTCGGCTGGGATCATCAGTAACGTCGCGAAAGAGGAATTTAATTACTTCAAGGAAAAGTCTCTCCTTAACTGACCGGGTAAATGATTTTGGACCTTTTGCAATACTACTTAAAATAATGAGATCGCATTTCTCGCTTTAAGAACTGCTCACGCTGCTGTATCACAGCCACCTTCCGGTTAAGTTAGTCGTTTGTTTACTTTTGTTTTTTTTTTATAGCAGTGTTTTAAAAATGTTTTATTTGTTATAAAAAAAAAGTCTCAATTCTATATTCATTGTTGCTGGATCATAACAAATGGGGGCTAGTGGGATGAACCATTTTTGAGTTTAAATGCTTGTTTAATTTTCGATCAATGTTTTGGAAAAGGGGGATATCCGATTCTTTTGTTTGGTTGGCATGTGAGTGGTTTTTGGCAACAATGAGTATTGACGACTTCCTGTAATCTCCAGAAGCAGAGTTATTAGCAAAGGCGAAAAAAATGATGTATTTGAGATTCCTAACAGGTTGTATCGAAAGATACAACGCCTGTAATTTAGAGAAAAATCGCGTAACACTATATGGATTCGGGGGTGTTTGTTGCATCGATTTAAGATAAGTTTCCTGTGGCTAAAGCAGCGATTCAATTACACCTGGAACAAGTAGCTTTGGAAAAGCTTATAATACAAGCTGGATTGAAACAGAAGCAATTGGAAGCTCACTTGGAAGTAAGTCGATTATAAGCTGAAAGTAAAAAGAGGGAATTTTAACTTAAGATTGCGGAATTAAGATCCGAGAATCTGTCTTCTGGTTCTAAAAAAAACGTTTGTTGTTAGTCAGGAAATTAAATTGGCCCTGCATTTAGTGAAACAAAAGTAGAGAAATATTTTCAACATTTTGAAATTATTGCTGTGATTTCAGAGTGGCCGAAAGAGAAATGGTCAGTGTTGTAACAGAGAGGAATTAAGGGCAAACTACAACAGGTTTATACAACTTTAACTGCTGAGCAAGCACTTGATTATGATGCTGTGAAACTGTACATATTAAAGGAGTATGAGTTAGTTCCGGAGGCATATAGAGAAAGATGCAGAAAGTTGAAGAAATCGGTGGAAGAAACTTACGTGGAATTTGCCTATGATAAATCTGTGTATTTTGAGAGATGCGTTTCCTCTAAAATGTAAATGGGGACTATAATATATTGAAAGAGCTGATTTTAATGGATTTGAAAGGAGCATCCCTGTTGAAGTAAGAACATACTTAAATGAGAGAGACACTGTTGCATTGCAGGACTCTGCTAAACTAGCTAATGAGTATGCTTTAATCCATAAGAATAAATTTCCGCAGTGCAGAACTGTTAAAATGAATAATAACACAGAGACTCAAGGTAAACTAGAAATTAAATCAGAAGTTAGTGAGAAAGGTATGGAGGAAAGAAAACCTGTGAAGGAAAAACAGTTTGGTCCCATTTGTAATGTTTGTAAGAAACCTGGTCTCGTAAAAGCTGACTGTTTCCGATTGAAGAGGAAGGAGAAGGAAGCAGTCCCAGATGCTTGTGTGCAACATACTGAAACACCTGTAAATCCACAGGGTTTGATAAACACAAATGAGGTTTTTCTAGAATCTGAACAATTTAGGAAGGGTTATGATAATTTTATAACAGAATGGTTTGTATCCTTGAAAGAAGGATCTACTCCGGTGCCAACAAAAATCCTTATGAATACTGGAGCTTCTCAATCACTGCTGTTAGACAGTGTGTTAAAGTATAATGAAGAGTCTGATACTAGTAAGGTAAATTATATACGAGGTGTTTGAAGTGCCCTAATGCCTGTACATCTGCATGAAGTAAATATAAGCTCAGGGTTAGTTACAGGACTTGTTAAAGTAGGTCTGCAACCTAGCTTACCTGTGACGGATATTTCTTTATTGTTAGGTAATTACTTGGCAGGTGGACAAGTTTTTCCTGAAGTGCATTTGACAATAGCGTCAGTGAAACCACGGATGGATTCTAACACTAATTCTTCCTGTGTTGTAACTCGAGCTATAGCTAAAAATGATTGATGAGCAGAATGAGGTTGTTATCCATGACTGTTCAACTCAGGATCTGAGTTTTGAGGATGTGTCAGAACATTTCTTACCTTCATTGATTGAACAAGATTCTTGGAGTTAGTCTGACCATGAAGATTTGTCTCTGTCTCGGAAGGAGATCACAGCATAGCAGAGTAGAGATCCTGAGATTTTCAAATTAAAAGAACAAGCTCTTCTCGATAGTAAAATCGATAAGGTGCCAGTAGGATATTATAAGTAAAGAGTGTTGATGAGGAAGTGGAGATCGCCTAAAATTCCTGCAAGGGATGAATGGAATATTGTTCGCGAGGTAGCTGTTCCTAACGTTTATCGAAATGAGATTTTAACTTTAGCCCATAGTGTGCCCCTGGGTGGACATCAATGGGTAAAGAAAACTGTGGATAAGTTTTTAGAACATTTTTACTGGTCTGGTTTAAGAAAAGTTGTGGCGACTTTTTGCAGAACGTGTCATACTTGTCAAATTGTAGGTAAACCACATCAAGTTACTCCAGTGACCCCACTGCAACCTATTCCAGCAGTCAGTGAACCGTTTTCTAAAATTATTATAGATTGTATAGGTCCATTACCAAAAACAATAGCTGGCTATCAGTACTTGCTGTCTATCGTGTGCACTGCGTCTAGGACACCAGAGGCAGTACCACTTAGGAATATAACAACTAAAACTGTAACAAAGGCTCTTATAAAATGCTTTACTTATTTTGGGTTGCGTAAGGAAATACAATGTGATCAAGGTAGTAACTTTATGTCTGGATTGTTTCAATACATAGTTTATAAATTGGGAGCTAAGCAAATCACTTCGTCTGCATACCATCCAGAATCGCAAGGTGCCTTGGAGAGGTTTCATTCTACCCTTAAGACTATGATTAAGACTTATTGTTTGGAAAATGAAAATGACTGGGATGAGAGTATACACTTACCTCTATTTGCAGTGAGTGAGTCGGTCCAGGATTCATTAGGTTTCACTCCGTTTGAACTTGTATTTGGGCATAGAGTTACAGGACCTTTAGCCCTATTAAAAGAACAATGGATTAATATAGAGGTACACAGTAATTTGTCGGACTATGTTTTGAAATTTAAGTACAGGTTATATAAAGCTTGTAGTTTATCCAGGGAAAATTTAAAATTGGCTCAGGAGAAAATGAAAACCCGGTAGGAATAAAAAGCTAGGATGAGGACATTTAAACCTGGCGATAAGGTGCTGGTTCATTCCCAGCGTAAATGAATCCTTTACAAGCTAAATTTCATGGCCTTATGAAATTGTGTCTAAAATTAATGATGTGCATTACGTGATAAAAGCTCCAGATCGTAGACGGCCAGCTCAACTTTGCCATTTAAATATGATAATACTGTATTATGAGAAACAGTCTGCTACTATGACTGTTGTGGTCAATAATAATGAGTCAGTTCTCACTAGGAACATAAAAGATGATTCATCTGAAACTCATTCTAAACCCAACGTTGTTTCTGTCAGATTACCAAACTCAAAAATTCTGGAAAAATATTGATGAGAAATTACCACATTTACAACCAGAGCAAAAGCAGCAGATGCAGCATTTGTTTTTTTGTAAATATAAGGAGTTGTTTCCAGACGGTCCTAGAATGACTTCAGTAGCTTCACATGATGCAGATGTTGGAGATGTCAAACCCATTAAACAACATCCATATAGGATGAACATGGAAAAATGTGAACCTGCTGAGAAAGAAATTAAATATATGTTAGAGAATAATATTTTTAACCCTTCTAACTCTAATTTGAGTTCACTTTGTGTTATATTGCTTAAATTAGACGGTAATATTAGGTTTTGTAAGGAAGATGAATGCTGTGACGAAAGCAGATGCATATCCAATTGCTAGAGTAGATCATTTTGCAGATAAAGTTGGAAAAGCAGTTCCTTACAAAGATTGATTTATTGAAAGGGTATTGGTGTGTTCCACTAACGGACAGAGGTAGAGAGATTTCTGCATTTGAAACTCTATCTGGGTTATATGAACATTATGTTCTTTCATTTGGGATGAAGAATGCCCCAGGTAACTTCCAGAGGATGATTAACTCTGTGATTCAGGGATTAAAGGATATAGATGCTTATATTGACGATTTAGTGACAGGAAATGATACTTGGGAAGCACACATTACTGCGGTGGAGACATTATTTGAAAGATTTTCTAAAGTTAATCGAGCTATTAATTTAGCTAAAAGTGAATTCGGACATGCCACTGTGACTTACCTTGGTTATGTTGTGAATAAAGGCAAGGTAGCTGCAGTTCAGGCAAAAGATCGGGCAATTTTAGAGATCCCCACTCCAAATGGGGAAAAAAAACTCTCATAAGATTCCTGGGAATGGTAGGATATTACCGAAGATTTTGTAAGAATTTTGCTAATGTTGCCCTTCCATTAACTAACCTCTTGGAGAAGAATGAAAAGTTTCTGTGGATAGTGCCTTATCAAGAAGCATTTGAAACATTTGAGAACTATAATATGTCATCAAACTGTGCTCAAGTCAACTGACTTTTAAAAACCTTTTTCATTAGCTGTAGATGCTAGCGATGAGGCTGCAGGAGCAGTATTAATGCAAAGGAATGAGGGTGATGAGGTTGATCATCCAGTAGCTTACTTTTCTAAGAAATTTAATGAGCATCAAAGAAACTATTCGACAATAGAAAAAGAATTGTTATCTCTTGTTTTAGCCTTAGAACATCTTGACGTGTATTTTGGTACAACTCAAAAACCACTTACAGTCCACACCGATCATAATCCGTTAGCGTTTCTGAGTAAGATGAAAAACAAAAATAGAAGATTATTAACAAACACGAGGAAATCTGCAGATACTGTAAATTCAAACAGCACATACAAACTGCTGGTGGAACACAGCAGGCCAGGCAGCATCTATAGGGAGAAGTGCTGTCGACATTTCGGGCTGAGACCCTTCGTCAGGACAAACCGAAAGGAAAGATAGTAAGAGATTTGAAAGTAGTGGGGGGAGGGCGAAATGCGAAATGATAGGAGAAGGCCGGAGGGGGTGGGATGAAGCTAAGAGCTGGAAAGGTGATTGCCGAAAGTGAAACATGTGATACATTGGCGAAAGTGACCTGCATGGGTCCCAGTTATGCCTGCCTTTTTGTTGGCTTTGTGGAACAGTCCATGTTCCAAGTCTATACGGGTATCCATACCCCTCTTTTCCTTCGCTACACCGACGACTGCATTGGCGCTGCCTCCTGCACGCATGCTAAGCTCGTCGACTTAATTAACTTTGCCTCCAACTTTCACCCCGCCCTCGAATTTACCTGGTCCATTTCCGACACCTCCCTCCCCTTTCTTGATTTTTTTGTCTCCATCTCTGGAGACGGACTAACTACTGATAGCTACTATAAGCCTACAGACTCTCACCGCTTCCTGGACTATTCCGCTTCCCACCCTGTCTCTTGCAAAAATGCTATCCCCTTCTCGCAATACCACCGTCTCTGGCGCATCTGCTCTCAGGATGAGGCTTTTCATTCCAGGACGAAGAGATGTCTTCCCTTTTTAAACAAAGGGGTTTCACTTCGTCCAGCATCACCCCTGCTCTCAAACTCAACCCTCCCATTTCCCGCACATCTGCCCTCACCCTGTCCACCCGCTACCCCACACGGGATAGGGTTGCCCTTGTCCTTACCTACCACCCCACCAGCCACCAGGTCCAACGTATAATTCTCCGTAACTTCCGCCACCTCCAACGGGATCCCACTACCAAGCACATCCCCCCCCCTTCTACTTTTCGCAGGGATCGCTCCCTACGCGACTTCCTTGCCCACTCTTCCCCCCCCCCCCCATCCCTTACCACCGATCTCCCTCCTGGCACTTATCCTTGTAAACAGAACAAGTGCTACACCTGCCCTTACACTTGCTCCCTCACCACCATTCAGGGCCCCAGACAATCCTTCCAGGTGAGACGACACTTCACCTGTGAGCCGGCTGTTGTGCAATACTGCGTTCGGTGCTCCCGGTGTGGCCTTTTATATATTGGTGAGACCAGACGCAGACTGGGAGACCGTTTCGCTGAACACCTACGCTCGGTCCGCCAGAGAATGCAGGATCTCCCAGTGGCCATACATTTTGATTCCACCTGCCATTCCCATTCTGATATGTCTATCCATGGCCTCCTATATGGTCAAAATCAATCCAAACTCAGGTTGGAGGAACAAGACATTATATACCGGCTGGGTAGCCTCCAACCTGATGGCATGAACATTGACTTCTCTAACTTCCGTTAATGCCCCTACTCCCCTTCTTACCCCATCCCTGACATATCTAATTGGTTGCCTGTTCTCCATCTCCCCCTGGTGTTTCTTCCCAGGGCTTTCTACTTTCTACTGAGGCCTCCCGTCCCATGAACCCTTCCCTTCTCCAGCTCTGTATCACTTTCGCCAATCACCTTTCCAGCTCTTAGCTTCATCCCACCCCCTCCGGTCTTCTCCTATCATTTCGCATTTCCCCCTCCCCCACTACTTTCAAATCTCTTACTATCTTTCCTTGCAGTTAGCCCTGACGAAGGGTCTCGGCCCGAAAATTCGACAGCGCTTCTCCCTAGATGCTGCCTGGCCTGCTGTGTTCCACCAGCATTTGGTGTGTGTTGTTAGAAGATTATTAAATTGGAGCTTAATGTTTCAAGAGTACAATATTTAGATAACTCATATTAAAGGTAAAGATGATGTCATTGCTGATTGCCTATCTCGATGTTGAATGTACAACGGAATTTTTTTATGGAGTGATATTTTAACATTTGTATCACTCCTACTGTATAGTAAGTTGTCAGATGCTGTATGAAAATACTATGTACAATGTGTACGTTGTAAGTTTTATATATTTGTCTTCTGTAAATGGTTAATTGTTAAAATTTTGTTCATGGCAGACCATTTTTTTTGGAGAGTGGAATTGCATACCCGTGGGTTTCTTGTGACTGTCACATGACCATGATGTAGTTGAGGCTCTGCTGGGCATGATGTAATGCTCTTGTGATGGTGGAGTGACGTAATTTTCCTGCCAGTAAGTGGTCATGTGATAGTTTTTTTCAACAGGGTATAAAAGGTGAACCCCTCCCTGTGACGCGGGGCAGTTCCTGGATAAATTCGCCAGTGACTCCGTTCTGCTGCATTTTCAAAGTTATGACGTAGTTTTGTTTTAAAGTTGAGTTTTACTTTCTGGCTTAAGTCTCAAAGGATGTTGCCGGCAGTTTTGCTACAATACTGCCAATAAGGTCCAGACAGAGAGTGAAGATTTTTTCGAAGTTTGGGAAGCTTGAAGAATCTAGGAAAGTTGATGTCGGCTGTAAAGAAGGTTTGACCTTATTAAATTTTCGTACAAGGAGTCAGTATCCTGCGTCCGTGATAACTCCTGCATTTCTGAATGCAGAAATAGTTGGATGCAGAGTTTCGCCAAAGAAAATGTCAGTTCATTTAAGCCGTTTTATTTCTTACATCGTAAACCTCTCGGGAAAGCAAACCGGCTGGGATCAGCAGTAACGTCGCGAAAGAGGATTTTAATGACTTCAAGGGAAAGTCTCTCCTTAACTGACCGTGTAAATGATTTTGGACCTTTTGCAATACTACTTAAAATAATGAGTTCGCATTTCTCGCTTTAAGAACTGCTCGCGCTGCTGTATCACAGCCGCCTTCCGGTTAAGTTAGTCGTTTGTTTACTTTTGTGTTTTTTTTTAGCAGTGTTTAATAAATGTTTTACTTGTTACAAAAAAAAACTATCTCAATTCTATATTCATTGTTGCTGGATCATAACAGTCGTCACAACATCGTGGATATTAGGGTTTTATATTGAAACTAACGCTTAAGTATATTACTGTTACCAAAGAAATGCATGAAGTATTATAATATTCTACAACACTCTTAGGTATGATGATCAAATACTCTGGACATGCTCTCGCTTCAATAAGTTGGCGTAGAGTGCTTACAATCCACTATATGCTTCCCGAAGAGCTCTGGGACAATCCTCCAACAGCAACCGACCCACGAGTGAGTACCAGCTGAAAGCTGATAACACGTTGTATTGTATCTGACCCCACCGCCCCCTAATCTCTAGGGGGGGCAGGTGTTCAGGAAGGAGCCCTGTTGCATTGTCTGTTGTTTACTTCTTTATCATCTGCTGAAATCAGTCACTAATAGTTGCCCAGGAGGAAAAACAGGAATTGTCCAGGTGTTTGAGATTAAGTTCTATCAGCATAAATTAGATTATATTCTCCAGGAAGGTGTGGAATTCGGCACCTCAAGACGCCTTTGGTGTCCATTATGAAGGAACACATTCGGGGTTCTTAAACGCACACGGTACAAATGGACGAATGTAGCTTACTTACCTTAACGGGAAATCATTCCTGACAAATATGCAGGTATTCTTTGAGGAAACGACAGGCCGGTCTGAAAAAAAGCGAGGAAGTGTGATAAATCAGTGTATCTAAATCTGAACCAGAGGTGGATGCAGTGAGTCATGGTGGGTGCGTTTCTAACGGGTTGTTTATGTCCCGGTATACTGAAGGGAGAAGAACTGTAAGGGGAAAGTATCGCGGGTCCGGTAGCTGGGCGGCGAGTGGATCTCAGATGTGACTTGACACCTGATTGAATGGAAGAACAGGGCCGAGAGAGGGGGTTGGTGAGTTGGAATTTCCCTGTTCCCATTTTACGGCGTTTGCATCTTTCAGGTGTTTATCACTCGTTTACCAAGGATGGATGTGTTCGCCAGGAAAATCCGTCGGTTTCTCTTAACTGACGTAGGTGATTTCAACCGCACGCTCACTGCGCAGAATGTCCCTGTCAACAATTCCAACTTCTTCATGTATTCCTGCTTGAGGTAGGTCATACAGCGACGCGTTCAGTTGGGTCTTTTGTGCTACGTGTGGTCAACGGGCTTAGAGTTTTCTCTCATATGTGTTTTCTTGAAGAAAGATTACCCGGCAGCCGAATCAAAACTTTCCTAGAATGTGCTGGGGACAGCCCACAGGTGTCGCCATGTTTCCGGAGCAAACATATCATGCGCACAGATTCCTCATCCGAACCCACAGTTTCCCAATATCCAATGACCGCAGGATATCTCCACACAGGACAACCGCACTTCCCATGGTGTGAGGAACATTTACTCCGACGGTGAAACCATCAGTCTCACCACGTCACCAATAGCAAACGTCTTAACCCCATATAGATACAACATTGGAAATAGAATCACGAGATTTCACCCAGGTTAGCCACCAACCACTCTGCCCTCTCCCCATCCCACTCTCCGTCTAAAGATCTGAATGTAAGTGCTGGTCTTCTGTGCCAACGGAGAGCGTAAAGCAGAGCCACCATGTAGTGTCCCGTTTTGGATGCCCAGACACAGTTTGTCAGCATCTTTGTCCCACCTTCCTGCAAAGTCACTTCATGCACTGTCAGAATCAGACCATTATCACTGTCCCATCTAAAGACAACACCTCGCATGAAGGCACCATGAATCCCCGTGTTGTGCGAGGCGGCATTGTGTACGTCCTGCTGAGCGAGCAGTGAACCACGTCTCCGGGTTCACCTCGCTGCACACGACTGAGGCTTCTTCAGATTCTGGCGCCAAAAAACAATTAGCGGCCAAAGGCTCGGAATTAGCGAGTAAATGCATGAGGAAGATTGTCTCTGTGAGCGAGGCGATAAATAAATCAGAGGCAATGTATCATTAGGGTGCTCGCGCTGACAGAGGGGTGGAAATTCTCCTGTGTTGAAGACCCTCTCCTCACGCCGTTCTTCCAAAGGAAAGGGACCGTTTGAACGGCTGTCCTCGACTCTGAAAGTGAATGCCCGAATGCTGTTTGATTACAGAGCCTTGCAGTAAATTGGGAAGCTTTTCAGATTTTCCTGACAGATTTCTTAGTCAAGATCTCCCCTTTACAAAACACTGCTGGCTTGAGACTGTTTTATCACGTACTGCAAGATACTCCAAAGTTTCATCCTCAATAATGACTCAAAAATCTCATCGACAGGTAGCGGTGCACGGGCGATTTTCGATAAGACCATGAGATGGAGAAATATTGAAACATTCGGGCCGTCGAGACTCTCCATCATGTTATCTTGCCTCATTTGTTATCCCGCTCACCTGCTTTCACCTGTTTAATCCCTGTACTTTGTCACCTTTTCGAATCAAAAGCCGATCAAACTCCCCCTTAAATAAAATCACGAACGTGGCCTCCACACCCCTGGCAATGAATTCCTCAGATTCAGCATCCTCTAGCGAAAGGGATACTTCGTCATCTCTGAGTCTATACACTCTGCTCAAATTCCACAATCCCCCATAGGAAACGTCCTCTCTCCAGCAACTCTATCCAGACCGTTCAACGGTCTGTGGTTATCTAGCTCATTCTTCTAAAATACGTGTATTGTTGAACTGAGAGTCTCTCGCAAATTTTATGCCTTCTTCTCATCCTTGAAACAGGTCTGTAGTTTTGGGCAAAAGAATGTCCTACAGCATGTAAATGAACGGTAAATGAACCAGAGCCGCTGCAGTATCGGATGGGTGTCCGTCCCTACGGAATGGTGGGAAGGCTCTGGCGCTGTCAGATAGAAGGCTCGCTTATCACACTGCTCCTCCGAGGGGTGAAACGGTGTGAAAGGCTACACTGTGTGTCCCGAGAGAGAAGCTCGGTCAGTGTTCCAGAGAACTCTCCGGTTCCGGCATCAATAGAGGGAAGGAATTTGGTGGGATTGTTGAACTTGATGTTGACTCCTCAGGGGTCAATGTGCCCAGAAGGAAGGTGGGCAGGTATCCCGGCGATGCCGCTGAGCATCTTTGGAAGGGATCAGGCGTCGGGTGGCAGTGATAAGGGAAGAGTTGGTCACAGTTAACAGGATGATGTGCTGTCTCTAATCTTTATTTTCTTTCCAAAACCCCGATTAGGAAACTGGTTGTGTTGCGGCAGTTTGAGGAAGGGTAAGTGCAGGGGAATGTTGTGACTGTGATCGGGTCAGTTAATGAATCAGAGATGCTGCAGTATCAGGTGGGTGCTCATGCTGACGGTCGGCCAGGAACAGAAAATATAGCTCGCAAAACCTATCCTCATATGAATACCCTCTAGTCTGGGCAGCATACTGGTAAATCTCCGCTGTTCTGCTTCGAAAGCCCTTACATACTTTCTGTAATCAGGCGACCGGAATTGAGCACAATATCCCAAGTTTAATTGAGTGCAGTATACCTCGCGGTTTTGAACTCAGTCCCTCGACGATTGAGGCCAATACCTCATGCAGTTTCTATTTTATATGATTTTAATTTTATTAAATCCTTTTACAATTTTTTTCCGCGAACCCTTCAGTCGGTGTTGAAATTATGAAATCATAGTTTACAAAGCATAAAATTATCCATAAAATAAAAAAAACAAACTTGGCAGAAATAAATATCAATATAATAACCAAATAACTGTTTTGTCCTTTAATAACATAAAAGATTGCCATTCAGCAATATGATTCATCACACATTCACCACTACTCCCCCCCCCCGAGGAAAGCTAAACATTTGCACCAATTTTTGTGTATAAATGTCCAATCTATCAAACTGTTTGTAAGACCCGCGTTCAAAAGCTGCTACTTTAGCGATTTCTGTGGCCCACTCCTGAACTGATGGTCCCCTCAAGTTCATCCAACCTCTAAGTATAATCTGTCCTCCTACCATTATACTTGTCTGGATCCAATTTTGAGAGTGTTTATCCCCAAATAACCCAAGTGTGTCTTCCAAGACAAAATGTCTGGGGCAGAAAGGGAGTTGACTTCCCGAAATTTCACCTATATCCTTATGTATCATAATCCAAAATTCTTGAATTCTAGGACAGGACCAGAGCTCATGTACTATGCCCACGTTATCCGCTTCACTGCGCCAGCATTCAGGGGTATTTTTGCAATCTTAATCTATGTAACCTTGCTGAAGTACAACAAAAACGGTGTAGAATCTTAAACTGAATAAGGCCAAAAGACATTGTTTTGACATTTATGCAAATGTTGTCCCACTCCTTTGTCAGAAAAGCTACACTCAGGTCTTTTTCCCATGCTCTTTTAAGACACAACAGAAATTTGTCCCCGGAGATTTGTGTTAAAGCTGAATAATAAGTTGAGGCTTCGTCACCTTTACCATGTGCAGCCAGTACAGTAGACAGTACCGTTGCAACTTGTGGGAGTTGCTGAGTAGAACCAAAAGTTTCATGTAGCAAATGATGCAGATGAAGATATCTCCAAAATTGTGACATAGTGATACCGTACTGGTGGATTAATTGATTAAAAATTTTAAACTGTCACCATGGTAAAGGTCTCCCAATTCATTTATACCTTTCCCTTGCCATTCCCACCAGAAGAAAGGGGACTTATCAATACACAACTTTGGATTCATCCAGACACTCGAGGCTTCATTCAAATGTGGATTAAATTTGAATAATCTGGCTAGCTTGTTCCAGAACAAATGCATATATGATATAATTGAGTGAGACCTTGCCTCAGGATGTAACTTGATAGACAAACATTGTAATGGAGGGATGGGAGGAAGACCAGAACACTCAGTACGACACAAGAGGCGTTCTTTCCGGCAGGAGAGACCAATGTGCTAAGTGCTTAAAGGCAAAGGCATTTAAATTAACTTAACTTAATAGTAAATTAACTTTGGCAAACCTAAGCACTTTCAACTGGCAATTGTAATATGTTAAACTTTAAGCGTGGGCGTTTACCATTCCAAATAAAAGCCTTAATTATTTTTATCAATTTGCTTGAGGTATGTTAATGGGATTTGAACTGGTAACGATTGGAACAGAGAATTAATCTTCAAGGCATTTACTTCTCCCGACATTGATGTTACAATGATGACCATCTGTCTACATCACAGGAAATACTCTGCAATAATGGATCAAAATTTACCTTTACTAAATCTTTCAATTAAGTAGGTAAATTAATACCTAACTATCGTATACCCTTCACTGGCCAGCGAAATTGGCCTGGGTAAAAAGCAGGTGCAGGGCAATATGCAGTCAACGGTAGTACTTCCGATTTTGTCCAATTAACCTTATAACCTGTGATCCAGAGTAAGACTTTATAATGTTAAAAAGACGTGGCACCGATCGACTAGGGTCCAACACAAATAATAAAACATCATCCGCATAAAGCATCGGTTTATGAACCTGTCCTCCCTCAGATATCCCTATAAAGTTCTCATTCTCTCCGATAGCTGCTGCCAGGGGCTCCAAAGCTGGACAGAACAGCATTGGGGAAAGTGGGGAACCCTGTCTAGTACCCCTTCTAAGAAAGAAGTAAGGTGAATTGTAACCACAAGTTTGAACCACTGCATCAGGGTTATTGATTAACTGTCTAATGCATTTTAAAAAGATGGGTCCAAATCCAAATAATTGAAGAATCTTAAACAGATAGCCCTATTCCACTCGATCAAATGCTTTTACAGCATCGAGTGAGATAGCGGCTGTAGGTGACTGATTATCAGCCACCGACCACATAATGCTCACAAGACGCCTATCAGGTGAGCTGCGGCCCCTGAAAAATCCCAACTGATCATTATGTATCAACAGTGTTATTAGTGTGTCTAAACGATTTGCAAGGATCGTTGATACGTTTGTGCAGCTATTGGGATTAGGGAAATTGGTATAATTCTTACATTCACACGGATATTTACCCTCTTTGAAAATGAATCTAATTAGTTTTTGTGCTGAAGTAGGGGTTAAATTTTCCCAATCTGTAGACTTATTGTACATATTCAGCAGTAGCTAGCTCCACCGCATAGTATTTAAAAATTCCGCTGTAAATACATCTGGGCCAGGGGCTTTCCCAGTCAGTAAGATCTTAATCACTGATATAATTTATTCCAATGTGAGAGCGGAATCGCGGTATTGTTGTTGTTCTTTCGTCATCTTAGGTAATCCTAATGGCCTCAAAAAGCTAACAATTTCTTCCTCACTAGAGTGGGCGGTTGATGTATATAGGTACTTATAAAAGTCTTCTTCGCCTTTCCTGCCTATCCCCTCCCTACTTCCCCTCCCCCACCCCTTGATCTTTCCACTGATAGTTTTTTTTTCACCTAGCACCTACCAGTCTTCTCCTTCACAACCTCCCCCACTTTAATTATAGTGCCCCTGCACCCTCCTTCAGTCCTGACGAAGGGTCTTGGCCCGAAACGTTGACTGCTCTTTTCCAAGGATGCTGTCCCACCTGCTGAGTTCATCCACCTTGCCTATCTGGCCCGACCTCAGCCGCATATTTCCTCTGTTATTCCTGATCGGTCCTACGGAGTCATCCGTCTGTTCCATACATTGGTGTAAAAGGCCTTTGTGTTTATTATGTCCTCAAAGAGCTCCAATAAGTTTGTCAAACAGAACCTGCCCTTTCTGAATCCATGCTGCGTCTGTCTAATGGAACACCTCCTTTCTAAATGTTTCGCTATTTCTTCCGTAATGACAGCTTAAAACATTTTCCAAACAACAGGTGTTTAGCTAACTGGCCTGTAGTTGCCCATATTTTGCCGACATCCTTTTCTAAAAAGGGGCACTGAAAGTGGGAGATGGTAGAGGGATGTCAGAAAGGAGACCTGTAGATAGAATGATCTATGAGTTTGCAGTTGACACTGATAATGCCGTTGTGGTCGATGGTGGAGAAGATTTTCTGAGGTTACATCGGGAAATGAGTCAACTGGAGAAGTGGGTCAAAGACTAACTCAGGCAAGTAGAGTGTGGTGCACTTGGGGAGTTAAAGCGAGAAAGAACTTGCACATATGATGGATCCCACTGGATAAAGGTAGGTGGATCGGTGAGATTGGAGACACAGACAGAGAGATGATGAAGATGTCTGCCCCGTTGCCCTGCAGCTGTAAAATCATTGGCACCCAGAGTTGGGAGGTCACCTTACAACTGTTCATCATGTTGTTTAGACTTCACCTGCAGGATTTCTAGATTTGAACGCCTAATCACTATACTCGCCCTTTTAAACTCTGCCGATTGATTTTTTTTTTTGTTTGTTTTTTTTTTGGAGGGGGACCGGTTTAATGATGATGAGAACAATACTTTCAGTAAAGGGACTGCTCTTCCACACTCAGGAACGTTTCCCTCAACTCTCTGTTATATCTTTCAGTCAGGAGATATGGTTCGTTTCCACTGGCGGATTCGACTGCCCGGCCCCGTGAGGCCAACGAGGACGCTTTGGATCCTCCGCTTGCTTCCTGTTAAACGCCGCTTTCTACATGCTCTCCACTGTTAATTCACTCCCAACACCGCCACTTAGTAATCTCAGCACTGGCCTGTTCACCCGTGGGGTAATGCCAGACATCGAATACCCGTGACCAACCCGTGTGGGATCATCACCTACTCTCACAGGGGCCGCAGAGTGGCTGTATTGGAAGCCCAGTTCCGGGACGTTGGCAACTGTGGTCCTTCGGCTGACACAGGACTATCTGACCTTTGTAATGCGATGTGGCCCAGAAATGATATTACCTTGTCGGCCTGGTTCGATTTGTCACGATTACCAGACAGATTGGACGTTTCCTAGGATCTCTTTCATTTCCGGTGTAACAGTACAATAGAGAACACGTCCAAAACTGCGAGGAATCCCAGACTAACGTTTGAGGTTCGAGTGGATGTCTGTGTCTCTTATGCGAGTGCACGGCGGAAAGTCAAGAGACACGGGCCACTTTTGTCGGACCGCACGGGTTTTCGGGGCCAGAGCGGTGTACATACTAGGCAGAACAGCCGGCGGATGTTTGACATGATCCACCTCCTGTGTTGATGTAACTGTAAACACTCTCGTGTACTCTGATGATATCAAGGGTTCTAATGTTTCGTTGTTCACGGCACGTGGCGTCTCCTTCTCGGAGCTCACTACTGACCACATTGCCTTTCTGACGTCTGTCCCGCGGTGGTGTAACCATTTCCCAACTTAACTGCATGAATCAATAAAGCCAACGCTGTTTGCATTAACTTGGTCTGCATCTCTTGACAAACGCTCGCTGCTGTCAAATCCGACTGTTCATTGGGAAGGTACATTCAGCCCCACCGGGAATAACCAGCTCCTTGGGCAGTGAAAACAGCATGCTGACCCACCCACACTAACAGCTCACCCCTCTTCCCTTCCAACACTGAGCCACTCTGTGGAAAACTGTCAGCTGATAGTGACGCCGCCTGGGGTGCGGGGAGGGTCGTGTGGAACCGGAGCGGTACACCGTCAGGGAAAATGCGAGCAGTCACATTACTAACGTGGGCCAACAGCCCAAATGGTCTCTCCCACCATATTGGTATCACATGCCGTGAGGTTAGATAGGTCTGAGTTGATGGCTCGGATAGTCAGAGCGCAGGAGGATAACCTGTCCGTGGGGTAATGCCAGACTTACTGGACAGACGCCATACCCACAACATTCCCCCTCTTAACAACCTCCATCCTTTCGCACGTCTGTCAATCTACTCGGGGCGAAGCACCAAGCCCATAACGGTATCTTGCAGAGAGACAGTGACATCTGGAATGGGAGATGTGAGAATCAGAGAACAGTGATATTAAGAATCAGCGTGTGGAGAGGGGACATTCGATGAGGGCCAGGGAGGGGCGTGGTGTGGATACCTTTGGAGGTGATATTGCTTTCGGAGGGGGTGATAATTGTTTAAAGAGAAAGGATTGGGGTGGACGAGGGGCTCGGAGACGTAATTAGTAACAGATCTGAGAAGGGAGCTGTGGCTGGGCGTGACTGTGGAAGTGATGGGGGGGCGGGGGGTGTGGATGAGTTCGGAGAGTCTGATTACCGAGGGTCCCGGGAGGGAGCGCCGTGTGTTTGACGGTGGGGATGTCAGAATCAGGTTTACTATCACTGGTGCATATCTAGACATTTTCTAGACATTAATATTAATTACGTATTTTTCAATGTATACGTAGTTCATAAAGGGAGGGAAATTATGTGGGCGTATATATGAGCTCATTTTCTATTCAGAAATTTGATGGCGGAGGGTAAGAAACTGTTTCTGAAATGTGGAATGTGGGTGTTCAGGCACAGTTAACTCCACCTGACGGTAGCAATGAGAAGAGTGCGTGTCCTGGGTGATGGGGATACATAGTGATCGATGCCCTATCTCTGATCATCGCCTGTCGAAGATGCCTTTGGAGCTGGAGAGGACAATGCACGACATCAATTTAGCTGAGACTGCAACTTTCTGTAGCCTTTCCGATCCTGCGCAGTGGCCCCCTGAGGAATGAGTGGAGCGTCGGAGGGTTGATCACTGAGAGTTCAGGGAGGAGTAGCAGTTCTGGGAGATTGACTGTCCACCCATCTCGTTAACACAGTGAGGGACGCGGAGCACACAGGCTGCCTGCGAACTGCAATGAACCGACCCTGTGGTTGTTCCGGTACTCGCAGCAGAGAAAAGCACAGGAGGCCAAACGGCCCCTAAAATTTGCGCTGGCAATCTGCATGATCATGGATAATCCTCCCATGTCTCAGCTCCTCTCCTATGCCGGACCCCATCGCCCACAGATCCTCCATCATTTAAGTATGCACCCGTCTCCACTTTAATTAGTGGATGCAGCTACATGAGAGAACAAATGACCCCGTGCCGCGCTCAAGCGTGAAAATTGTTCTAATCCCTCCCAGGCAAATACCTTTCGCCGAATCCCTCCGGTTTCCATCCTCTGCTGACACTCTGCGATCAGACGCGTCCTGTCGGGTTACCTCCCAACTGACCCTTCCGGGTCAGTTTTAGACAATAAGACCGTAACATATACGAAAAAAGCTCTAAGCCAGTTGGATCATCGAGTCTGCTCCGATCTCTCTCAGACCAATCTTCTGTCTTCCCGTAACCCATCATGCCCCGATTAATCAAGTATCTATCAATTTCTGCCTTTTATATATCAAATAACCCGGCCTCCACAGATGTCTCCCTAAAAAAAATGATCCCGATAATCCATTCCTCCCTCCTACACCAGTTCTTCAGCCACACATGCACCTGTCAGATCATCCTATCCTTACCTTCACTGGCGAGTGCACAGGCAGTGGTCTAGACATAACTACCTTGAATGTCCTGTTTGTCCGCTTTCTGTCTAACTCCATAAAATCTCTCTTCAGTGTGTGCTATTTCTCCGTGTATGTTATCGGTGGTCAGATGTATCTCGGCTTCTGGTTGCTCACACTCCCCCGTGAGAATGCCTTGGAGCGATCAGAGACTTCCCTGACCCTGACGCCTCGGAGAAACATACCGTCCAGGTGCCTCTGTCGAGTCGACAGAATCTAGCCTCTGTTCCTCTGACTATTTCATCTTCCATCACCACCACAGTCTTCATATCTCTGTTCTTCCATGCTACCAGAGTGCCAGACACCAGATCACTGCGACCACCTGCTCCCCACCCTGGAGCAGATGTGTATATCAGGAACGCTGGAGATATCCCAGAATTCCTACATCTAACGCACAGAACAACTCCGGAGAGATGTTGCTGACATTAAGTTGCTGCACAAACACTTTTATTTCCGGGGTAACGAAGACCAAGTTCAAGCAACAGTTCATCAGTGTAAAGAAATGTCCATTTCTGGCAATTATTCCATTAATTGATAAACATAATATCAAAGTTCTTCCCGGAGGCAGTCGCAGTGTTTTCCATCTTGACACTATAGAATTGGCGCTCATCAGAGAACATGGCAGCAGGTAGAATAAAACTAGTTTAGAATCCGGGAGTGGCAGAGCACGGCAACAGAACCTTCGGCGAACGCAGCTCCCGAACTTAACTTCCTACCGATTACTAAACTCTTCCTCCCTTTTATTTTTCTTTTTTCATTATATCTCCGGTATCGTCAGAACCACAGCACGTTCGATAATGAATCCCATACCCCAGTGTAAATTTCCATCGGTCCAGTGACCGACAAAGCCGTAGCTTCCTGTGACATGGAGGAAAGGAAAGCTAGCGGAAATACTGCCGTCTAGAGGCGAACTGGCGGAATTCGCGCTGAGCACTCCTGAGATCAGATCGGGCCTGGTTCCTGCTCGGATTGAGTGGGCAGCACGGCAAAGAGATTTAGCTGATTTCACTCTACATCGGCACGCCCTTCAACACGCTATGAGCAGACAACATCCACGTGCACAGAGGTCCTAACTTCAACGTTCGGGTTTACTTGTCTCCACTGAGTTGGTATCAACTTTCTAATGTGTTTACCTGAACAGGTAATGACTCAACTAGGTCCTATTACCATCTATTATCACCTGCTCTCACCATGCAGAGGTCAGACCGCCAATCTACAACAGCAACCACTTTGACAGCGGGATCGATTGTAACTTTGACACTGATGTTGGCAGATTGGAGGGGAAGCGCATTCATACCGGGTAAGGTTCGATTTGAAGTGAGTATTCCTGATGTTGAGGAGATGCCCCGTCGGCAATTAGTGATGAAGATATCCAGAGCAGGCAGAGAAACAACGCGCTGAGTCCAAGAATAGGTGGAGGGTTGGAGACAGGAGAATGTACCGTCGGTACTGGGTGGGGAATTCTCGCCGAAAAGGTGTGCTCGGAGACAGAGCTGAATGTGAAATAAACTTACCGTCCCAGCAGTAGCTCCACCCGAACATCTGAGAAGCTCCAGTGATTTGTTTATGAAAGTGTTTGCAGAAATACCTCACAGACTAGACGTATAATATTATGTGATGCGTATAACAATGACGTGGCATTACATTTTCCACTGAGGTGGTATACTTCGATTAATCCCCACCCGGAACTGGGACAACCATGCTGCAGAGAGTGAGAGACAGAATGGAACCAAAATCACCAATTTAGTGTAAGGGGATTTCTTCTTTTTCTTTGTTACTGTGTATGTAATCAAAATGGCTTCTTTGCTGTGTTAAAAGTAGGAATGCTTCTTTGTTGCGAGAGAGTGCTGGAAGCTTGTTTGGGTTAAAATTTACTGATAGCGAGAATTGTATTCCTTTGTAAACCAATTGCGATCAATGTTGTTCTTTCTTCTGGGTCTGTAAGCTATTGTTGGCGGGCTTTTGGGCAGATCGGCGTGAGGGGATGAGAGAGAGAGGACGCGATGCTGTAAGCTGGGCGAGGAATGGACCCCAAGCGGGGGTCCAAGGCCAGGAGGTACTCCGAGGAGAGGAGACGTGGATAGATGTGCTAGGTTGACCACTTCGGGTGGTCCTGAGCTGCGAGTCGTGGAGTTCGGAGTGGATCGAATGGTGGCCGGAAGACTTCAGTAATTGAGCTCCAACGGTTGTGCACGAAATGGTTTGGACTTTGATAAGTTTGGCGCCTTTTCGTTATTTTTATTATATTCTGTATCGTTATTAATCACTTAGTTATAGTAACCTTTATAAATTGTACTCATTTAATCGTATATGGTGTACTGTCTGTTTTTGGGCGAGGCGGGGACATCACACAGCATCCACACCAGCTGATTATCCATTTTGGCGGGGCTGAAGGCTGCTCCCCCTAGACGAGAGCGAGCTGAGCGAGCCTGAGGCGACCCAGGGTATTACATTGTGCGGTGCTCGTCCGGGATTGATTTCTGCGGAAGCTGTGTGATCGCCCTTTATTAAAGTCTGTCTGCGGCGAAGAGCTGGTGTGCCTTTGTGGGTGTGCGATTGCTGGTTATCACTGTGTGTGTGTTGGGTGGGGTGGCTGCTGTTGGTAGCCCGGGGGTCGTTGTTCGAGTTCCGGCTAGCGCTGACGAAATGGTGGTGGGGCCATGGGTTGTCCGTACTGTTTGGAGAGTGAGGAGTGACAGGTTGGGATGTTTCAGCTATGGTGGGCTCCGCAGGGTTGTTGGAATAATGTCCAGCCCTAAAGGGGTGGAGGCGTGGGCGGTGCAGACCACTCAGTTGTTGGGTGAGTGGCAGTGCTTGGCTGCGGGAAAGCGACAGGGATTGGTTGAAAGTTTGAGTAGGCAGGCTGGTGACGTTGTTAGAACTGTCGGGCGCAATTACCTCTAAGTGACAGCTGCCAGTTCTGGGAAAGTCTGGGAAAATGCGTGTGGTTCGACTGGAAGTCAAATGCCGCAGCTGGGGGGCTTATCATATCCGTGGCAGGAGATTGGTGGGAAGTTTTTAGGGTATCTCTTTTGGCTAGGGGGCAGATAAATTGCTTGCGGAGACAGGGGGATTTGTCAAGGGGATCAGTTGTTCCGTTGATGCGAGAGGTGACTGAGGTTCGTGAATCGTTAGTGCTGATGTGTCCGGACACTGTTGAGACGGGCAGCGTTTCGGTTCTGGAGAGAACCAATATCCTGCTGGTGCGCTTGGGGGCCTGCCCGGAGGAGGCGGGTGAGAAATGTTTGGAGGCATTGTCGATGCACCCAAAGTTTCGAGCTGCATGTGCAGACGTGTGTAGCAGCATTGGGCCGATACCGAATTCAAACCGGAGCCGGTGGTGGTACGGCCTGGGGGAAGTACCTGAGGGTGAGACCCTCTTAGTGGACCCTGCTAAATACCACGACGTAGGGGAGTTGACCGCTGAAGACACCTCGATGAGAGAGAGTTTGCGGCGACTGGCCCCTGAAGCCGTGGAAGACGTAGGCAACGAGTGTGTGGATTATATTGTGCTGAAGAGGCGCACTGTCAGTGACCAGAATATGGCCCTGAGGGCCGAAGAGGCAATGGCCTCTCTGAGCGGTGCGAAGTGGTTTAAGGTGCTGGATCTGAGGAGTGGATGTTGCCAGATCCCGATGAGTGGGGCCGACAAGGAGAAGACGGCCGTTATAAGTTCCTTAGGATTCTTCCGGTCTAAAATAATGCCACAGCGCATATCCGGTGCCGTTGCAAACTTCCCGCGGGGCATGTGGAAGTCCATGGGGAATGTGGAGGTGTTTGGAGTTTTGGCAGATGTGGATGACCTCCTGGTATTTGGATTTTCCTCGGGAGAATATGAAGTGAGGTTGTTGCAGGAGCGGCTGAGAACTACAGAGTTAAAGAGTTTTCTGGAGAGCCAGGGCTGGCGAAGGTCGCAGCTCGTGAGTGACTGTCTCTACGGAATCAAGTTTGAAATGAAGACGGAGAGACTGGAGAGAGTGATCTGGAACCAGTGGGAGGACTTACAAGTTGGAGAAAACGAAGCAAGTTGCTGACTGAGGGCGACAGCAAACTGAGAGCCTGGAGAGGGGAGTTTGCGGAGGGGAAGAAATTGTGGACAACTCTCGGCAGAAGGAAGCGGACGCTTGAAGGGAACTGAAGATGACCATCGACAGTTCTAATGAAGTGCAAAGCCTGAAAGTCGATCTGGAAGAAGTCATGAGGAAGAAAAAGCTGGAGATAAGTGCAGTGAATACTGAACCGGGGGCTGACCAATCTTTAACGGCTGCTTTTCAGGTCGGGGTGGAAGGAGCTGTTGGAGTAACTGCGTCCCAGACTGAGATGGCCGGGACACGTGGGTCAGAACTGCTGAGCCTGTGGCGAGAGTTGAAGGGGCCAGAGAATAAGTTGCTATCTTGCTTGCAGGAGGCTGAAGAGACTGCAGGAGCAGTGCAGGCCGCATGTTTCCGTTTGGAGAAGAACAAACAGCAGCTACCGATCGCAGAAATGAGGAAGAATACGGATTCGAAGGATAATGTCCTGGATGTGTGGTACATGCTGCCTTTTGCTGACGAAGAGACCTTTGGCCCTTCTCCCACTGAGTCAGGTGTAGTGTGGAGGTTTAGCTGTGTGCAGTGGGGGGCATGAGTGAGAGGTTGAGAGAGGAGTTGGTAGCGGGCCCGAGGTATCCCCAGTTGTGTCCGAGCCTGAAGGGTTTAGGTGAGGGGGTACGGAGGTCTCAGAAGGGTTAGGGAACTCCCAGATAAGTTGGCCTGTGTAGCGCCTGAGGCACAGCGCGTGAGGTTTACTGTGTGGGGAGGAAATGTCACTGTTTGTGCCTGGGTTATGGTTTGTGTTGACAGGAAGAGTGGGCTAGTTATTTAATAGTCATGAGGACATGACTTTTATTTGGTGGGGGAGAGTGTAGAGTGGAGTTTCTTCTTTTTCTTTGTTCCTGCGTATGTTAATCAAAATGGCTTCTTTATTTTGTTAAAAGTAGGAATGCTTCTTTGTTGCGAGAGAGTGTTGGAAGCTTGTTTGGGTTAAAATTTACTGATAACGAGAATTGTATTCCTCTGTAAACCAATTGGGATTAATGTTGTTCTTTCTTCTGAGTCTTTAAGCTATTGTTGGCGGGCTTTTGTGGAGATCAGCGCGAGGCGGTGAGAGGTAGAGGACGCGATGCTGTAAACTGGGCAAGGAACGGACCCCAAGCGGGGGTCCAAGGCCAGGAGGTACCCCGAGGAGAGGAGATGAGGATAGATGTCCTAGGTTGACCACTTCGGGTGGTCCTGAGCTGCGAGTCGAGGAGTTCGGGAGGGGATCGAATGGTGGCCAGAAGACTTCAGTAATTGAGCTCCAACGGTTGTGCACGAAGTGGTTTGGACTTTGATAAGTTTGGCGCCTTTGCTTTATTTTGTTTTCCTTCATGTATACTGTATCGTTTTAAATTACTTAGTTATAGTAATCTTTATAAACTGTAATCATTTAATCGCATATGGTGTCCTGTGTTGTTCTTTGGCGAGGCGGGGAAATCACACGGCATCCACACAAGCTGATTACCCAGTTTGGCGGGGCCGAAGGCTGCTCCCCCTGGACGAGAACGAGCTGAGCGGGCCTGGGTGACCCAGGGGGTTACATAAGATTTCCTTTCACAAATCCATGCCGACTTTGTCCGATGAATCCACCTCTTGCCAAATGAGCTGTTATCACATCTTTGATAACAGACTCTAGCATTTTCTGCACCACCAATGTCAGGCTAACCGGTCTATAATTCACCGTTTTCTCTCTCTGCTTCATTTATTTAAAATGTGAGGTTACATTAACCACCCTCCAATCCTCAGGAACTAATCCAGTATTCAAGGAGATTTGAAAAATTTTCACTAATGCATCTACTATTTCCTGAGCTTCTTCCTTAAGCACTCTGGGATGCAGACCATCTGGCCCTGGGGATTTATCTGCCTTTAATCCCTTCAATTTACTTAACACCACTTCCCTACTAACATGTATTTCCCTCAGTTCCTCCATCTCACTAGACCCTCGGTCCCCTACTATTTCCGGAAAATTATTTATGTCCTCCTCAGTGAAGACAGAACCAAAGTAGTTATTCAATTGGTCTGTCATGTCCTTGTTCCCCATGATCAATGCATCTGTTTCTGACTGTAAGGGACCTATATTTGTCTTAACCAATCTTTTTTCTTTTCACTTATCTATAAATGTTTTTACAGTCAGTTTTTTTTTGTTCCCTGCCAGCTTTCTCTCATAATCTTTTTTCCCTTTCCAATTAAGGACTTTGTCCTCTTCTGCTGGACTCTGAATTTCTCCCCGTCCTCAGGTGTGCCGCTTTTCCTAGCTAATTTGCATGTTACCTGGAATTGATACTATCCATAATTTCCCTTGTCTGCAACGGGTGCACTCCCTTCCCTGGTTTATTCTTTTGCCAAACTGGGATGAGCACTTGTTGTAGTTCATCCATGCGATCTTTAAATGCTTGCCATTGCATATCGACCGTCAACCCTTTAAATTTCATTAGCTAATCTATCTTAGCTAATTCAGGTCTCATACCTTTAAAGTCACCCTTCTTTTTCAAAACCTATGTTTCTGAATTGACTATGTCAATCTCCATCTTAATGAAGAATTCCACCATATTATGGTCACTCTTACCCAAGGGGCCTCAGAAACGCCTATCTATTCCACTTACAATAGAATCCCCTTTCACTACAGCTCTCCCGTTCCTTTTCCTTCCCTCCTGTGCCGCAGAGCCACCCATGGTGCCATGAACTCGGCTACTTCCCCAAAAGTATCCAAAACAGTATATCTGTTTAGGAGGGAGATGACCTCAGGGGACTCCTGCACTACCTGCTACTGCTACGCTGTCTAGTGGCCACCAAATTAGGTAAATTTTGAAAAAAAGTTTTCGAAATGGGCGATAAAGATAAATATTCTGGTAAGGGGGAATATAGAAGGAAACTCAGTTACTCTATTGAATCACTCGGGAAGTGATATTGGTTTCTTTCAGAAAATTACTGATATCATGGTAACGGAAACAGAAGGTCGCCTGATATGTAGGGGAGACTTAAATTTACAATTACAACCAAACTTAGAATCTTCCAATAGAAAAACCTATGAAACAAAATCTTTACATAAGAAAGTTAATACACTTTTTGAGGATGTTGGTTTAATTGATATATGGAGGGACCTTTTCCCCGACAGAAGGGATTACACTCATTATTTCTCTCCCCATTCTGTATATACAAGAATAGACTATTTCCTAACATTTGGAAAAGACAAAGAGAAAATTAACAACTGTGGAATTGGGTCAATAAATGTAAGTGACCATGCACCTATATATTTAGCTGCTGATTTTGACCTACAAACAAAGAGTACTATTTGCAAACTAAATTCAAGTCTACTCAATGATCCGTACTTTAAGGAACAAATTAAAAAGGAATTTAGTCTCTACTTAGAATTAAATGATAATGGAGAGGTTTCACCTCCCATTTTATGGGATACTCTGAAGGCGGTCTGAAGAGCGAAAATTATAGCGATATCCTCATATAAAAAAAGGAATAAAACATTAGAAGAATTACAAAATAGGCTGAAGGAACTAGATAAAATAAAAAATTGAATTTGGCACAGGATACAGTAGGGGAAATTAAAATAATAAGGAATGAAATTAATAGTTTGGCTACACAAGAAATCAGGAAGAAAATAATGTTTCTGAAACAGAGACATTATGAAAGTGGATCGAAGTCTATGAAAATACCTGCGTGAAAGCTAAAAAAAAAATAACAGAAAATACAATTCATAGAATTAGGGACCCAAGAAGGAAAATGATTTAAAAAAAGCTGAGTGAAATACAAGAAGCTTTTGAAGTGTTTTACAAAACTCTACATTCCAAAGTTCCAGGGGGAAGCATAACCCAAATTGACACCTTCTTGAATTCTCTAGAGTTACCTACCTTAAGCGAAGAACAAAATAGGACGATGACTGCTGACATAACTGAAGTTGAATTAAAAGCTGCAATTATTAAGCTTAAATTAAGGAAGTCACCAGGATCAGATAGGTTTAAGGCAGAGTGGTACAAAGAATTTAAAAATAGGTTAATTCCTGTTTTACGCCCCACATTGAACTGGGCTCTAAAAAGGCATAAATGCCACCCAGTTGGAAGGAAATTATAATCTCAGCTATACCGAAAGAAGGCAAGGATAAAATGGAATGCGGGTCATTTAGACCAATATCCGTTCTTAATGTAAATTATAGATTATTTACCTCCATGATGGCCAAACGATTAGAGGAGTTTCTACCCATACTGATACGTAACGATCAGACAGGTTTTATACGACAACGCCAGACACAAGACAATATACGAAGGAAACCTCACATTATGGATCATATACAAATTAATAAAATCGAAGGAATAGTGATAAGCGTGGACGGTGAAAAAGCATTTGATTCGGTTAATTGGAATTTCCTTTACAGAGTTGTACATAGATTTGGTTTCCAAGACACAATTATTAAAGCTATACATGCACTATATTACAATCCTACGGCTAGGTTTAAAATCAATGGAGATTTATCAAATAGTTTTACCCTGGAAAGGGGCAGCAGACAGGGTTGTGCATGGTGACCGCTACTCTTCGCGTTATATCTGGAACCATTAGCTCAATGCATCAGACAAAATGAAGATATCAGGGGAATTACTATTAAAGGGACAGAGCATAAATTGGCTTGTTATGCGGATGACATTTTGATCTATGTCGGGCAACCAACATACTCTTTACCTGAATTGATGCAATCCTTTGAGCAATATGGTTAATTATCAGGATACAAGATCGACATAGATGAAACACAATTACTTCCATATTACTATAGCCCACCAAGAGAAATTCAAAGTAAAAACTTTTGTAGATACCCCTGGGCATGGCACACAGATTCTTTCAAATATTTGGGCATCATTATGCCAAAGGATTTGGCAAAATTATTAGAATGTAATTATCAGCCTTTATATGTATATAAACAATAAGGAAGATGTGGCAAGATGGAACCTGGTTCTTTTTTTCAGTCTCAGTTTAAGGATTGAGTCTATTAAAATGAATAAACTGCCAAGACTGTTATATCTCTTTCAGACTCTACCAATAGAGATTAATCAAAACCAATTCAATGTATGAAATGCGATGTTATCAAGGTATACTTGGCAGGGTTAAAAGCCTAGATTTCGTCTCAAGACTTCGGAATTAACAAAGGGAAAGGCGGGACGGGGCCTACCTTCTCTTAGAGATTATTATTTTGCAGTACAGTTGAGAGCTGTGATATGTTGGTGCAACCCATCATATGACGCTCAAAGGAAAAACATTGAGGAGCGGGTACTTCCCATCCTCATACAAGCAATTTTGGCTGATAACAACCTGCAAAGGTATATAAATACTATTGATAACCCATGGGTGAAATTGACTCTTAAAATATGGAAAACTACTGTAAAAGGATATAATCTAGAGGGAGATATTGCGATTCTTAAAAGGTGTGCATATGACTTTGATTTTACACCAAATAAATTGAATACTCGATTTGACTAGACAACTAAAGGAATAACAGTTCTTTGCAACATAACGAAAGAAAGAACACTGTTCAGTTTTGAAATGCTTAAAGAGAAACGCTTATTAGAAAAACAAGATTTTTATCCGTATTTACAGATGCGACAATATGTTAATAAGACGCTTAAAATGCAACAAAGGCAAGTGCATGCTTCAAAGAGCTATTTAGAAAAGCCAGTCATTCAGATAATGGTATTAGAATCAATTCAAGCATTTATAAGGGGTTGTCAAATCATAAAACACTTTCGACTTCATACATTAAAACAAAATAGGAAAAGGAAGGATATCTGAGAAAGAATGGACAACAATATGGAGGTATCAATGGAAGTGTACCAGTTCACAGAAATGGAGGGAGTTCGGATGTGAAAACTTGATAAGATATTTTCTTACACCCTCTCAGAAATCCCATTATGATAGTATCCTCCCTGTTTGCTGGAGAAATTGTGGAAATCAAAATGGAAATCATTATCATATTTTTTGGGACTGCCCTGTTATCAAAAACTATTGGAGGGGGATACACAATGCCCTACAAGACATCTTTAAATGTGAAATACCCTTAGAGAGTAAGACCATATATTTTGGATATATACCTCAAGAATGGTTGAAAAGAGATAAATTGGAAATTACAATGGACATTGACAAAATGGAGAAGAAAAAATCGTATATTCTTGAAATGGGAAATTGAAATTCGCATTCTGGGAAGCTGGTTCATTTGGGAAGCATCAAAGGATACGGCGGAGTACTTTGAAATGCCGATTTTGAACTTCAGGGTTCATGGGAAAATATTGATTTGGTGTAATCGTAGTGTCTGCCCTGAAACAAGTACATGGGATTTCTGTTCAGAGTCCAGATTCAGTATTTTGTTTTCATCAGCAGCCCGAATTCAGTAAATTTTCCAAGTGCTGCAGGATGGTCAAATTATCATCGGTCTCTCAGAACACTGTAATAACATCTGACGTTCTGAATGCGTGCACCAGAGTGAACTCAGTCAAACACCCTAAAAATTAATGTACCTCAGATCGAATGTTTTAATCTCAACAGCCTATGTTTCACTTTTTCATGATTTTTTTTTTTTTTTTCTGGCTCATAAAGGACGACCGGTCCCTCTCAAAACCATGGTGACTATCCCCAACCAGGATAAGTTTAAGATACTCATAAATTCCGTCTCGAAGAAACCTTTTCAATAGCTTGTCCAGTACTGACCGAAGACTCACTGGCCTGTAATTCTCTGGACTACATTGCATTTCTTAAACAAAGAAGTAACATGTGCCATTCTCCAAACCTCCCGCACTAATTTGTGGCCATTGATGACGTAAATATCATGTCCAAAAGCGCAGCAAGATCTTCGCTCGCTTTCTCTAATTACCAGGAGTCAATCCCTTCCAGCACCGGGGAATGGTTTATTTTCATGTTCTCGCAGTATCCAGCTTGTAATTCTAAGCGTTTCCATGCCCCAGTAGATCTGCCCTTTTTCGCTGTATCCACATTCATCAGTGTCGCACTCACCGGTGAATTTCGAAGCAAAGTATCAGTAAGGACCTTCACTGACTCCTTAGACTCCAGACACATGTTTCCTCTTTTATCGCTGATCTCTCCCACTTTGTCTCTCATCACCCTCCTGTTTATCACCTACCTGAATGAGGCTCTCCAAGGCCTCTCATGTCCCTTCTAACTCATAAATGCATTGTTAAATTCCTGCTGGCTACATTGTGAATTCCCATAGCCCTATATGATCCTTCCTAACATAAGGTTATAAAGGAATTGGACATTCTATAGGCAGGGAACATGTTCCCGATGTTGGGAGAGTCCAGAACCAGAGGCCACAGTTTAAGAATAAGAGGTTGGCCATTTACAACGGAGTTGAGGAAAAGTTTTTTTTCACCCAGACAGTTGGATCAATGGAATGCTCTGCCTCAGAAGACAATCGAGGCCAATTCTCTGGATGCTTTCAAGAAAGAGTTAGATAGTGTTCTTAAAGATAGCGGAGTCAAGGGATATGAGGAGAAGGCAGGAACAGGGTAATGACTGTGGATGATCAGCCATGATCACATTGAATAGCGGTGCTGGTTCGAAGGGACGAATGGCCTACTCCTGCACCTATTGTCTTCCTTCTAAACCTTAAGTATATTTCTTTGTTCTTCTTGCTCCATAATCTCTTATCAACCAGGGTTACTTTGTACGGCCGTCCGTTCGCCGCCTTACTGAAACAAACCAATAATGAACCCCGAACTCGTGTTACATTAACAATCTCCATCTTTCTGTTGTGCATCATTTCCCAAATTCGGCTACCAAGTTACAACCTAATAACATCGATTATGTTCCATACTTTGTGCTGCAACCTCAGTGTAAGGTAATAGTAAATGTGGAATAGCTGTGCCCTACCGTTCTGAAATGCTGACCCGCGGAGAGATCTGTTACCCGACCCTTTTCACCTTCCAGTACTAGATCCAGGATGGACTGTTCGCTGGTCTGCCTGCCCTCATATTGTGCCACGTCTCATTCCTGGACACAACTGAGAAATTCTGTCACATCCAAATCTTCTAAACAGAGGAAGTACCCAAGATTATTAATGATGTTTAAGTTGCCTTTGACAACAGCCGTATTAAAATGGGACCTGTCCAAATCTATCTCCCGATCTGTCACTGTCACTGTGTGTTGTTTTCGTTTTGTTGATGGATGCTCTGTACAGAATACTCTCAAACGAGTGCTAGTTCCCTTCCTAGTTCTGAGTTCCACTCACAGTCTATTAACATAAAATCCCACCACAGTGTCCTCCCTTACTGCGGCTGTGATACTATCACACTCTCCCTGTTCTTAAAATGCTTTCACTTTACACTCTTTTACCCGAATACAAGGAATTTGAAATATCTGAACCCCGAGATGTCCGGAGGTCATTCCGCCCCTGGTGACAGAATTGACATTATTTCCTCCACCTTCACGAGGAAGACAATTTTTTAGGTCACGTCTCCGTCTAAATGTTCAATGTGCAACTCTAGTAACTTATAATAATTTATAATAAATAGAACAGTCAATGTAAAATCGAAAAACTCTCAAATCAGCGTGACTTAATCAGTTTAATGTCCTGGTGGATGAAGCTGTACCGGAGCCTATTGGTCCTGGCTGTTATGCTGCGGTACCGTTTCCTGGATGATTGTCAATTCTCTGTGATAGTTTGGAATTTATTCATTTCATGATCACCAGGCACATGATTGTCTGAAATTATGGCATATTTGCCAAACCTAGGTGACTCGTTAAAAACTGTTTTCTGCTAAAACTCCGCTGAACTGCATTTGGAGAAGGCGTTATCTACACAGATGACCATTAAACGTAAACACATACTTCATTCCATCCTTCAGCTCCTGTCTGAATTTCCTCTGTGTCAGTGTATAGATAAAAGTATTGGTGCACACACTGAGAGTTTGCAACATGAACCCAATCTGCTGCAGTATATATAGCGGGGAATTCAAATATCTGTCCTGATAAAAGTAATTTACCGTTTGCCATTTCAGGGAATGAACTACATAGGGCATCCAAAGTAAAATGAAATTAGCAGAAATTGCAAACAATAAAATCATCGATTTTCTACGGTTTTCCACCTCGGTGTCTTTCTGTTTATCACCACTCTTCCGAAGCCCTCTGCGGGCTTTATTTGCTGCAATGATATGTCTTACTGTTAACCCATTGAACACAAGAATTAGGCCGATTGCTAGCAACGGTGCTAAAATGCTATCGAGTAATTCGAATCCTTTCCACACAGGTAAAGTAGCGTATTCATGTGAGAAGGCGCAACGCCACGGAACGTTGTCAATAATGGCATAAGGTTCAATGGCAAAGTAAAACGGAACACATCTCCCGCAGCTCACAATAGCCACGGTTACCATAACCGCTGTTGCTGTTCTTGCAGTGCTGTATCGTTCCGCGAGTTTTCGATAACATATGGCGATGAAGCGATCAAAGGTAAAACTGACCGTAAACCAAACAGAACAGTCCCTCGTCACAGCAAAAAATGCAAGTGTTAGACCGCATGCAGGAGTGTTGTGCAGAGAGCTGGAATACATGTAGATATAGTTGGTCTTTTCCACTAAAGCATCAACGATAACAACCATCAGATCCGCTGTTGCCATTCCTACCAGGTAACGGGTGATGCATTTGGAGAGTCCGCATTTTCCCCGAGATAGGATCACAATCGCCGTCAAATTAACTACAGGAAATTTAGAGAAAGAAAACAAAACACAACACAGAATTATCGTTAAATGAATATGTCTGAAGTTCCTCCTTGTGTATGTTTATTTTGAAAGTGAAAAACAGATATTCAATCTGTGCGGACTCTGCCCGTGCACACCGGCTGGACAATAACGGATAGAATTAACAGTAGACTGGTGACTTTCTGACAGGCTAAAGCCGGATATCTGTTTTCCACGACTCACGTGAAGGTTGACCGCTCCATAAGCCACACCATTTCCCTTATTTGGGGTGAGGTATCTGACTGGCCGGTCAGTTGAAACAGCTTCCGATCTGGAAAAGCAACCACTGTCGGTTCAGAAAGCCGAGCAAGGTGAAACTATCGAACTATGGCAATATCGGCATCAACGCAATTGACAAAAGAAATAATTTTAAAAATCATCACATAGAAAAGATATGGATTCTGAATGAAAAATCTATAATCTTTTTGAATCAATTCTGGAAACAGATTTCAGACGAAGATAGCATCTGTGCTCAGTAGATGTTTGAACAGTGCAGCGGAAAAAAGCAAGATGACGACAGCACCGTACATTCAGTGACCAGCTCCAGTATCTTACCAGGGATACCGATCGCTACAATTGCAGGATAGAAAACGGCCGCAATGTAATAAATCGCTGCATATCCCATAATCCGTTAGAGGCAGCGTTCAGTTGCACGGAATGATCCAACTGCTCTTCTGCACTGGTGACTGGTTTTACAGAGTTATATTCAAGTGTGAGTAATTCCGCTGAGGCAATTAGTGTGGTTATCACATCAGACGCATTAGGGACAACCAGCTACACAAACACTGACATTAACGTGTTTTTCTCACTCTATCACCGTGCCCTGAATTTGCATCCCTGAGAGATATTACAAAATATTAACTTTTAAACAAAAGATACTATGAACTGAACCAATGTACTTTTCAAGACTTCTGACGTCAGTTGCTGAAATGGGACATTTTCTGATCAGTGTTGTTTCTAACATAGACAATTATCCTGAACAATTAATATGGACAATGAACTTCAGACAGATTTATTTTGTCCCATTCAGCGGAGCACATTCGCTTCTGACATTGAGGGCGGGATATCAGCTCGGCAGGTGAAATAGAGTACACTTTATTGAGGGGGAAAATAGGTTCATTTTTTTTCTGTCGCTTGTCCTAGTCATTTCGAGTCATTTGGATGACGAATGTAACAGTATCACCTGAAGACATGTATCACAATAAAACACGTTATACGTATGTTCTGAGCATATAAAAGAGATCGAGAGCAGTATTCCAGGGAACTTTGATAATATAGAGTTCCGCACCCACACGAATTTAGATGTGGCTTGTCGACGGATTGGTGAACGTTCTTTTCTCTATTAGCAGAGAGCGGATGGTTGATTCTTTAACTCTAACAAGTTTACTGCAGAGATTGCTGTCAGGCCCATTGTTACTTATCACGTATGTTAATGACATAGATGTCGATGTAGAAAACTGAATCAGAAGAATTGCGTACGAATCCTAGGTTGGGAGCGCTGTTCCAGCCAGGAACTCTATCCAAGCTTGTAGCTTAATGTTGACTGGCTGGGAAATGGGTTGATAAGTGGCAGATGGAACAATGCAGACAAGCATGCGTTGTGAGGAATGATACAAAAGGTGAAGTCGCACATATTGAATATGTGGACATTAGTGTGCAGTATTTAAAAAGAGACCTGGCGATACAAGTCGATAATTTCAGGAAATCGGCGTCACGGGCACAGTGGTCTTCTCAATCAGATCACGGAGTACACGAGTTGGGACGTTATGTTGAAGCTGGTGAGCTCATAGACAGAAAATAGACATATTTACAGTTTTGAAATATCAATACCCTTCAAAGAGTGCAGCGATAATTTGAGAGAGAGAGTGCAGAGCAGTTTTACAAGGATGTTTACTGGATTGGAAACATACCTGCAGAGAACAGGTTGAGAGTATTGGCCTTTTTTCCCTGCAGTGATGGAGGATGAGAGATGATCTGATAGAGGTGTATAAGCTGATGAGAGCCATTGATCGTGTGGATGGTCAAAGGTTCTTTTATTCCCCCAGGGCTGAACTGGCTAACACAAACAGGTATAGTTTTAAGGTGTTTGGAACTAGATACAGAGAGCATGCCAGCCGTAAGTTTTTTCACACACAGAGTGGTGTGTGCAAGGAATGCACTGCCGGCTGCGGTGTTGAATGCGGACACAATAGGGTGTTTTAAGAGCCTTTTGAGCAGGTACATGGAGCTCAGAAAAATAGAGAGCTGTGCGCTCAGGAAAGACCCGGGAGTGTCTAGAGTAGGTTACATATTTGGAACGGCATTGTGGACCGAAAGGCGTTAATAAGCTGCAGATTTCTATGTTATATGTGCTAGGCTTTGAATGAATTTACCACTGGAGCTCATAGGCTTGGGGAGAAAGTTGAAAGATGCAAGAAGGGTATGCAGCATAATTTATTCACTTAGAAGGCCGAGCGAGTGTGAAAGGAACTGCAAGCGTAACTGGTAGATACGGATTCAATTCTATCATTTCAGTGGAGTTTGTGTAGGTACGTGGATGACAGAGGGACGGAGGGTGTAGATAATGGGGCGAGGCGGAACATCACAGAGCAATGACCTGTATGGACGGAAGAGCTTATTTCTCTGTAGTAATATTCTATGATTTCACGATTATCTCTGTCCCATTTCCCTATTCAGTGTCATCTCATTTTCCACTTCGTCACCGATCTAAGTGTAGGACTCTCAGTACAATTAACAGTGGTGTTAACTGTTCAGTCTGACAACATGGATTCTCTGTAATGTTACTTAATGTTGTAATGTGTTTCTGTCGCTGGAATGTTTGGATTATAACTGTAGATAAGTTGGGGGGGGGGGGAACTAACCAATATATAATTGTTATGCTATCTTCTATGTGTGAGCTGATCGGGAGTTCGCCGGTTTTTTTTTGGAAGGCGAGCGATGAGGTCGGAAGTGTGAGGAGCGATCAGCGGTTCCAGGGCGGCGGATACTATACGTTGTCTGTACGGACGGTGGCCGAGGTCCCGGAAGGTCGTTGTGGATGGAACCGGAGGCGTGAGCTCCAACGTATTAAAATATTTTGTGCACAAACTGATGAACTTACTGATTTGGCGCCTATAGGTTATCTGTTTCTACTAATGCATCAGTAAGAAATAACTATAAAGTTGTAATTATTTACTCGCCTTTGTCTGATGTTTGTGTTGCGAGCGTGTACTGGGGGGTGGGCATTACACCCTATTTACACCAAAGTATAGCACTGTTGGCGGGGCGACGGCTGTGTACACTAGGCGAACGGGGGTAGATCGGGAGCACAGACGCTACATAAGTATGTGCAGAACAGAGAGTGTGTTCAAACTCACTTTTCAATCTAACTTCCTTCTGCTTTTGTAGTACAAAGCACTCTGTGCCTATTGTGGAACTCGTACAGATGAGCGGCCTTCGGCTTATAGAGAAAACAATCTCTCACTGAAGGTGAATGAGCAAGTGCAGCAGGCAGTGAAGAAGGCTAATGGAATGTTGGCCTTTATTACAAAGGGAATTGAGTACAAGAGCAAGGAAATCCTCTTGCATTTCTGCAGAGCCTGGTGAGACCACACCTGGAGTATTGTGTACAGTTTTGCTCTCCAGGGTTAAGGAAGGACATCCTGGCTGTAGAGGAAGTGCAGCGTAGATTCACGAGGTTAATTCCTGGGATGTCTGGACTGTCTTACGCTGAGAGGTTAGAGAGACTGGGCTTGTACACGCTGGAATTAGGGATATTGAGAAGGGATCTGATTGTAACATATAAGATTATTAAGGGATTGGACAAGATAGAGGCAGAAAATATGTTCCAGATGCTGGGAGAGTCCAGTACCAGAGGGCATGGTTTGAGAATAAGAGGTAGGTCATTTAGGACAGAGTTAAGGAAAAACTTCTTCTCCCAGAGAGTTGTGGGGGTCTGGAATGCACTGCCTCGGAAGGTAGTGGAGGCCAATTCTCTGGATGCTTTCAAGAAGGAGCTAGATAGGTATCTTATGGATAGGGGAATCAAGGGATATGGGGACAAGGCAGGAACCGGGTATTGATAGTAGATGATCAGCCATGATCTCAAAATGGCGGTGCAGGCTCGAAGGGCCGAATGGTCTACTTCTGCACCTATTGTCTATTGTCTATATACTATTCGGCATCCAGTTTGGAATTTGTACCAATATGCAGCCAGGGGAGGAGGTACATGAGTAGGGATGACCGGAAGAACTGGATCAGCCCATGATTGAATGGCGGGCAGACTCGCTGGGCCAAATGGTCTTATGCTCATATGTAATCAGCACAAGATTAAATTCCTCACGAGGTCGTTACGAGGAGCATAAAATCTTAGTGGTTACACATCCGGAAACGTGTTCCTTTAATTTCATGAGCCACAATGTACAAGAACAGAGATATGTTATTCCAAATATACTTGGCTCATTTCAACTCTGACTGAAGAGCTAGTCACAGCTTTTGACAACGCAGAATCTGGAGGAAGATCCCCTGCACAAATCTACTGAAGACTCTCACCAGTATGTTCCTGGGATGGAAAGTTCCACAACAGGGACACACAGATACCCGGGATAAGAGCTGTTACGAACCCCGTTACTGGGTCACTTACCAGCAAAGATAGAGACGTCCGTTGAAGTCTGATGATACTATTTTTAACAGTATTTATTAGTAAAAATACACAAAAATAATATCAATGCAAATATACAGATAATATACGTCGTCAATACTAAATCTAAAAATGCGGGTATAATAATAATCAATAAGAAATAAGCTCTATCGTTGACTAGGGGATAATGTATTGTCCGATGGAAATATAAAGTTCACTCAGTTCATGCAGGCTGCAGCCATTGGGGACCGCTGTGCTGCAATTGTTGGAGAGAGAGAGAGAGATTTGGAGAAAAACTTGCCGGCTTTCCTTTATGATTTCGATCCGTCGGAGTCTCATTGGTGTGGCCGTTCACTTGTGGCCTCTCTTTTCGCTAAACCGTTCTTCCGTGATGAGCCCGCCACCCCGGCAAGGGAGGACGCACACGAGCTCTCACCAGCTTTCGCTATTAAACGCTGTCGCGGGATTTCCAGCGTTTCTCCTAGTGCGTTTCAAGGGGTTGTTCCCAGACCCCTCTTTTATCCTTACTCACGGGGTCTCAGATGTCAATCAGGTTGGGATGATGCAATCCCTCAACCATCCCACTCTGGTTGTCCCCTGAGGGGTTTCAATGAATAGTACAGTACTCAATACACAATTCCGTCTCCAAGAGACAATGGCCGTTATCAGTGGCTCCGTTCCGCTGAGGTCAGGACACATTCCAAACCTTGTGTATTCTGAGTGTCTCTCTCTCATTTCCTGGGTCCCACACCCGAATTAATAGCGATCTTGCGATTCTCAAAAAGGAGGGGGGTACTTTGTACCCTTCGGCCTCTCAGAATTGCTTCACATTCATAACAGAGCTTATTCCTGGTTTTCATCAGTAGTGAATAACTCAGATAAAGATCACTGATGATTAGGCAATTTCATAAATGGTGAGGGAAAGGTGGTCAATGGGGCATCAAATACAAACACCACAGAACTTAAATTCCATTCAATATCAGCATTAGAATCCGGTTTATTAACACTGGCATCTGTCGTGAAATTTGTTAACTTAGCAGCAACAGTTCAATGCAAAGCATAATATAGAAAAAGTAAAAAAACAATAAATGAGTAATTCAATAATGGTATATCGGTATTGAACAGATAAAAAGTGCAGAAACAGAAATAATATACATTTAAAAAGTGAACACAAGTGAATCTATAGATCCTGAAAATAAATAAAAACGCAAAATGCTGGCAGAACTCAGCAGGCCAGACAGCATCTATGGGAGGAGATAGTGACGACGTTTCGGGCCGAAACCCTTCATCAGGAGTGAAGTAACACGTCGTCACTACCTCCTCCCATAGATACTGTCTGGCCTGCTGAGTTCTGCCAGAATTTTGTGTTTTTATTAAAAAAGTGAGGTGGTTTCATGGGTTTAATGCCCATTTAGGAACCGGATGGCGGAGGGTAGACGTGTTCGTAATAGTGACCCATTGAAACTGGCGGGAGGAAAGGATTTGGGGAATGCCTAGGGTGGAGCACCGCGGGAGAGTGTGAGACGGATGTCATAGAAGGAGAAACAGGGGCGGAGCGTGAAGCGGTTACAGATAAACCCAGACATGATTTTTGTTTTTGAGGAATAGAGAGCATGGCGGTAAGGGTAGTATTTCTGTCTGCGTGTCGGATGGGGGAATACTGGGAATCTTCCAGTCTCACAGATGGCCACATCTACGCCAGGTGCACCGAGAGTCTGTTAGGGATCTGGAGCTGCGGCTCGATGAACTACAGCTTATTAGGGAGAGTGAATAGGAGATAGAGAGGAGCTATTTGTCACCCTGAGGCTGCAGGAGTTAGATAATTAGGTGACCGTTAGGGGAGCGAGGGAAAGTGCTCAGATAGTAGAGAGCACCCCTGTGGCCACCCCCCTCAGTAATTACTATCTTGTTTTGCATGCGGCTGGAGGAAGTGACCTGACAGAGGACGATCACAGCGATCTGGCACTGAGCGTGGTCCCGTGGTTCAGAAGGGAAAGAGCAATATGAGGAATGCGGCATTCACAGGGGATTCCATCGTGAGGGAACAGACAGGGGATTCTGTCAACCTGATAGAGACACCCGAATACTGTGTTGCCATCCAGGTGCAAGGGTACGGGTTGTCTTGGATCCGGTGCAGGGTATTCTGAAGGGAGAGGGTGAACAGCTAGAAGTCTTGCTACACGTTGGTACCAATGGCATAGATAGAACTAGGGAGGAGGTCCTGACGAGAGAATACATGGAGTGGGGTAGGAAGTTGGAAAGCAGGATCTGCAGCGTAGTATCCTCGAGATTGCCGCCTGTACCTCGTGCTAACGATTCGAGAATAGCACAATCAGGCATGTTAATGAGTAGCTGAGACTGGTGTACGGGGCAGTGTTTCGGGTTCCTGGATCATTGGGACATGTTCTGCGGGGGGTACAACCTGTACGACAAGGACGGATTACACCTGAACCCAAAGAGGTCCAATACCATCGCGGGCACACTTAATTGAGCGGTAAGGGGTGGGGGGGGGGGGTGGTGGTGGATGGGAACCGGAGTGATAGGCGTTAGGAAGGGGAAAACAGAAATAAGTCACAGATAGCGTGCAACAGAGATGATAGAAACGAAAGGCAGGAGATGAGGCATAATCACAGCCAGTGGGATGAGTTACAGGGCAATAGAGGCGTGGTGCAGTTAAATCAGAAAGCAACAAATACTGGAATGGAAGTGTTGCAGTAGAATGCACGCAACATAAGAAATAAAACGGACGATCTTTAAATTCAGCTACTAATTGGCAAGTATGAGGATGTGGCCATCTCTGAAACTTGGCTAAAGGATGGCTGCCGTTGAGAGCTGAACGCCCAAGGATATACGGTGCATCAGAAAGATGCAAGGGGTGGGGGAGTGCTGGTGTAGCCCTGTATATAAAAAATATTATTAAATCATTAGAAAGAGATGACATAGGGATTGGAAGGTGTAGGGTCTCTATGGGTTGAGATAAGAAATGGCAACGGTAAAAGAACCCTAATGGCAATTGTATACGGGCCTCTAAACAACACCCCGGATTTGGATTAAAAATTACACCAGGAGATAGAAAAGGTGTGTCAAGAGGCCAACGTCATGATAATCGTTGGGGATTTTAACATGAAATTCGATTGGGAAAGCCAGGCCAGTACTGGACCTCAACAGAGAAAAACTGAAGAATGTCTAAGAGAACAGCTTGTTGTTGAACCCAATACGGGGTCGGCTGTGCTGGATTGGGTTTTGTGTAAGGATCGGGGGTGATAAAAGAGATTAAGGTTAAGGAACCTTTAGGGAAGAGTGATCACAATATGATCGAGTTCACTTTGAAATTTGAGAAGGAGAAACTAAATGTCAATGTGTCGGTATTTCAGTGGAAAAAAAGGAAATTTTAATGGCATGAGAGGAAAACGGGCTAAAGTTGACTGGAAAGAGACACTGGCAGGAAGGACAGCAGAGCAGCAATGGCTGGAGTTTCTGCGAAAAATTAGGGAATTGTGAGACAAATATATTTCAAATAAGAAGACATTTTCGAATGGAAGATGGACACTACCGTTACTGACAAGTAAATTCAGAGATAAAACAAAAGTAAAATGGAGAGCAGACAAGGAAGTCAAATCTAGTGGAAGTTAGATGATTGTGAAGCTTTTAAAAACTTACAGAAGGAAACTAAGAAGGTCATTAGGAAGGAAAAGATTAATTTTGAAAGGTAGCTGGTGACTAAAGAGAAGAAGAGAATTGAGGATAGATAGAGGACGAATAGAAAATGACGCTGGAGATAATGTAATGAGAGACGCAGAGATGGCAGAAGAACCGAATGTGAATTTTGCATCAGTCTTCACAGTGCAAGACATCTGCAGTATACCGGACATTCAAGAGTATCAGGGACATATGTGCAGTGAAAATTACGACTGTGAAGGTGCTCAGGGAGCATAATGGTCTGACAATTATGGACAAGATCAACAATAAGAATTTTCAGGATGGAGTAAAACGGGGGAAGATGCCAAAGTAAGAAAATTGGGAGGAGCTGGAAAGAGCACAAGCTAGAAGGTAGTAGATGAAACTGGATGCGTGGAATAGTGGGCGAAATATAGCTTGGGTGATAATGGGAAAAGGCAAAGAGCTGGAGAAGGAATCTGATAGGAGAGAGTGGATCATTGGAGAAAGGGTAGAAGGGGACTGAAGTGAGGTGATTGGCAGGTGAAGAGAAGAGTAGAAGGCCAGAGTGGTGAAATGAAGAAGAGGGAAAAGGGAGGAGGAAAATACCGGAAAGCCGAGATATCTGTGTTCATGTCATAAAATTGGAGGTTCCATTGACAGAATATATTTGCAGTTTACTCCTCCAGCCTGAGGCTGCTCATGTGGCAGCAAAGGAGACGATGTGCGACATTTCTGACCAGGAATGGGGATTGGAATTGAAATGTTTGGCCACTGGGAAATTCTGCTTTTTATTGTTGGAGCTGAGATGCTGGACTAAACGTTAATTAATCTGAAGAAGGCACGTCTGTATGAAACTTCGACATTATTCATCTCCATAGAAATTGCCTTATACGTTGAGTTCTTTCAGCATTTTGTATGTGTTGTGATTATTGTTGTTAACGGTTTTCGTGCGTCCATTATCTTCGTAAGTCTGGACGCGATATCAGGTTAAGGTTCTTCAATATATTACAGGAGCATACAAACAACATATATTTTTTTATGTTTCTATTGAAAGATCGATAACTGAGACAATTTCCCAGAGCGGATCTATAATCCAGACAAAGTCTATGGAGTCTGGGAATGGACAAGATCAACGATAAGAATCATGAAACCGAGAGGTGAGACTGAGAGACTTTCACGGCAGCATTCACTGAATTCTCGATTCATCATTTCTTCGTCTTTGGGATTTTGCAATTTCGTGTGAAGCTCTCCATACCTGGGATTTTACCTGAATGAAATCATGTTTATTTTTACCCCAGCTGTTGGAAAACACGTCAGCCTTGTGTACAATTGAACACTCAGCGTGCTAGAGTGAGTATAAATGAATGACCGTGGAGATTCATCAGCTCAGAGTTTCTTCAGCGAGACTGCGGGCAGCTCGAATACAGAGTGAATCACACACGGAATGCCTGAAACTATCTACAGTATGAGAAAGATATATTACTTGATCATTGCCGTTATTGGTGTCCCTGGTAGGAACAGACGCGAACTAATCTTTGCAGTTCAATGTGCGCGGTTTTTGGACCCGTTCAGTCACCGACAGCCGTTGTGATGCCGGTGTATTAGTGAGTGTAGTGCAGTCATTGTGACAGAACTCTTGTGTTAAGTCAGAAGTTTCCTTGCAGTTTAATCAATAGACAAGGCTGAAAAGAAGAAACAAAAAAACAAATATTAACTGAAACAGATGTAGAGTGGAAGATTGCGGGGAGATGGATATATTTTGTGGACATGACCGGCAGCTTTGATTTATCAAGGTAAAACCGCTATCAAAGTAAACTCCAATTCTCCAGCGTGCTCGGCAGCATCCAGGGCCACGGCGTTTTTTTTTCCGCCCCAATAGTTCAAGATGCTTTAATTTAAAATTGAACGTAATTGTGCTGAGTTTGAAAAAATGCTACAAGGTTGAAGAGAACGCGGAAAGTGAAACCCTGGTGAGATTCACTTGTGTGTTCAATCTCGGACCATCGGGAGTTTTGAAAATTCAAATCGTGTCGCTGTGCGTTTTCGTTTACAAGGGTTTGTTTCCACGCCTTATTATCGGTGAAGAGGGGTTTCGCCAACCAGAGGTGTCTGTTAGATGCCTGACGGGGTAAAGTACATGCAATACTCTGGTCTGGAAATATAAACATCGAACCATTTGGAATAATGCTTCTGTAATTTGGAGCAGGTCAGGAAGAATGTGCTAATAGAAAATGAAAATGGGAACTTCCTGATCTGATCCGTTGTCGTAGTTTGAAGGAACCGCGTCCAAGTGTAGTTGCAGAATTTAAAATCAGCGAGCCCAGCTGGGCCGGCGAGGGCAGGTGACAAACGGGAGTCGAAAAGGAGATGGATGCCTGCGAACAGAGGAAGTAAATGTGCTACGAACTTTGAACATTGTAAATGGACAACCTCAGAGGCAGCGGGGCGTAGCGACATGCGAAGAGTGCCAGGATATGAAGGAAGTGCCGAGGTATCCAAACTTTACACATCGGTCGTAAAGCTCCCTTGGCGATCAGTTGACAGTGCCTCATTCCCAAATCCTGCTCCTCTTGCAGTACCGAGTATGTAACCTTTCTCCCTGCTTGCGCACTATTGTTGAGTCTGCGAAGCACGATTTAAACCTTTTAAACCTCCAGTATTGAGCGCCCGCCAGGTTTGATTGTTCTCTCTTTACAGCTTATCTCTGCACAGAGTCCCACAGAGCGTGAGACAGTAATTCATTGATTCCTGAATTTAGTGGCGATTGTGATCCCGTCCCGGGGAATGTGCGGCCTCTCCACCTGCACCACTCGCTACCTGGTGGCCATGGCAACGGCGGATCTACTGACCTTTGTCTTTGTGGTGATATTGTGGCCGCTCAGTTATTACTACTTCCCTGGGACTTCCCTGGACATCACCCCCGTATGCAGTGTGATTGCTGCCCTGACAGATACAGCCACAGACTCCTCTGTCTGGTCAGCTGTCACCTTTCCCTTTGATCGGTTTGTCGTCATCTGTTGCCAGAGGTGGAGAGTAAAGTATTGCACCGGGAAAACTGCGTCTGTGGTTCTGATAACAACCAGTGTTCTGGTCTGTTTGAATCATTTGCCCTACTTCTCATATTGCAACCTGTGAAAGTGATTGACAATATACCTGGAGACTGCGTTCCAAAGACGGGATACTATACGGATCCCGGGTGGGTGGGATATGACTGTCTTACTACTGTTCTAACGTCATTACTCCCGTTCGTGTTAATACTACTCCTCAACAACCTGACGGTCAGACACATTTTGGTGACTAGTTGCGTCCAAAAGGGTTGAAAGGTCAGAGCAAGGTGGAGAACCATCTGGACACTGCAGAATGGATGGTCATCAAAGAACATGACAGCGGAGAGAATAAAACTGATTTAGAGCCCGAGAGAGGCACAACACAGGCAAACACACATTCACACCTTCAGCCCGCGACATCCACCTCCTATCTCACCCTACCTTTTCTGTTTATTTGCCCAGCATATTCCAGTTCTGTCACCGTCACAACCCTGTCGGTAATGATAAAGCGGGAGAGCATCCAAGGGTATTCAAAACCTAATCAGCAAAATTGCATCTCATTTGTTACTTCAGTCTTTTGCGTCAGGATGAAATGAAAAAGAATGTCACCAGTCTAAGGAGCTTACAGTAAACCTCGCACTTGTCCTTGGTATCAGATAAAGCTGTTGTGGAGAAATGATTAACACTACAGAACTCCTGGATTTGGTTCATAATTGTGCAAATTTCCATGGAACACCCAAATTCCTACTCCAGGGAGAAATGTCACCTTCCTTCCTGATTTTGATGAATGATGCTTGCCACTTGATGGCGACTGTGTAAGCAATCAAATGGCATATTCTGCTTTAGAGCCTGAGAAAGGAACAACACTTCGTCTTGAATTTGTTACTCTTTCAAAGTGCATGTTTGTTATTTTTGTGTCAACCGCCTGGTCCTCTATTGACACAAGGAACCACTGAGCTTCTGAGAAGAGATCTCCAGTTTTGAGCCTGTCCTCAGACGTTTCACGTTGACACCTCGTCTGCTCAGATGGTGGATCTCACCCGTGGACGGTTATGTTCATCCATTGGTTAACTCAATCCTCTTTTGCAGAGTTTCCCAACCTACTTTAGCCCCAGTGCCGCGAGTCGAGAACAGTCCAGTACCCCAATCGCTAATTTATGCATCTGCAACAACGTCTGCTAGGGAAGTAAGGTCGGACGAGATCGCCAAGTGTCAGACGCTTTGTGATGACGAATGCTCAAGGCCTGCAGTGCAATGTTTCTTCCTGTGTCCCAGCGCCACGACCTTTTTTGGAAGTGCCTGCTCTACTAATGGTCGGTCAGATCTGATGCCTTAAGTTAGAGGCGGCTTATCGCCCCACCAAGATTCTTTAATGTCCCCCTGGCCAGTGTTATTTGCTCCTAAAGCCATCTTAGGACATGTAACCACCCCAGAGGGTATAACTGTTCTATTGTGATCATTTCTTCATCTTTCTGGTCTGAGCTTTCATTTCAGTTCAGAACAGTACATGCTCGCAGCGTGTTGAATCCTGTTTTCATTGATGAAAATACAACCTCAGAAGAGTTACAGTGAGTAGGACAGAGGGAATGGGACTCCCTCAACACTGTGTGTGCAGCTCCCTCAACATCTTGCTTGCTCCTCTCCATAGTGCACTCACTTTATCTTCCACTCCCTTTCTCCCTACCCTTCACCGTCCTCTCAATTCTCAGCACACCTTCCTCTCTGCATCTCTCCTCCGTTTATCTCTCACTCTCCCCTCTTATCCTAATACATCCTCTCCCACTTCCTCACCTCCCTCTCCTACTCCAGTCACCCCAACTTCCGCTGACTCTCACCTCTCTTCTCCCCTTTCTGTCTACAAACCACACACCCACCCCGACACTGAATCTCAGCCCGTGCTCACTGCAGGATAGCAACCCGTCCCTTTCAATATGCGACAGTGACATCGACAAGATAAGTAGCCTTGGTGACATCGGAACATACTGGCGTTTGGAGTTGGATGAAGCAGAGGAGGGAGAGAAAGTGACAGAGAGATAGAGGAAGAGGGAGAAAGAGAGAAGGGGAAGTGGGAGAGGGAGAGTTAGAGAGAGGGAGAGGGAGGGATGGAGGGAGGAGAGAACAGGCTGAGTGCTGGTTGTGAAAAAGGGAGAGAGAATCGAGAGACTAGGAGTGTTAGTGAGCAAGACTGAGGAGAGCTGGCAGGGAAGTGTTAGAGCTGAGAAACAGAGGGGAGAGAGATGGTGGCAACAACCAGTGAGGGGAGAGAATGGCGGGAAGAGTGAGATGGATGTGGGTAAGAAATAAACGGGGAGCGAGCGAGGGGGCAGAGAGAGGCACGGGAGAGAATGACGGGGAGAGATTGGAGCGAATATGGGAGGGAAGAGAGATGAGGAGTTAAACTGGGATAGAAACCAGGGATTGAGCCGGGGGAGATATACGAGGGAACGGGACTGGCCCTTTGATATCTCTGTTGATCAGTGAGAGAGAAACTGACAGGGATCGAAAAGGGCCACTCATTTTAAATGGAGACATATGGAAATTTCTAAAATTCTAAATCTTCCATGTAAATTCCTTTAGGATCAGTGAAGTGTCTATCTAGCTGAGTGTAGGCAGCTGACTGGGTACATTTGAGGTGGAGATAGAGGGGGATGGGCACAGAAGCAGATATCAGTCATGGCCATGTTGAATAAACATATCATAAGACTTCCTCCTCATCTTTCTTATGAATTGATTTCCCTGTAGTCTGAGGGTGTACCCCTGGTCCTGGGCTACGCATTATGGGAAACATCCTCTCTATCTTGGCTTTACAGTATTCAGGAAACCCGCCCATAATTCTAAACTCCAGCGGGAACAGCAAAGAGACATCATATACCATGAGCTGTGGTCTTGTTAAGCAGCTTCAGCTGCAGCACCTTGTTCAAAACAATCTGAAAATCCAAACAAACACCACCCACCACCTTTCTTATTTCACCAAAGAATTCCGAGAGATCTGTCTGGGAAGATTTCTCCTGAGGAAAACCATGCCGTTTTGGCCGTATAGGGGAGGATTTAAAAGGACTGCCATGGAACAGAATCATTGGCAGGGTCCAGCTGGCTAGAGTTGACTCTCTACTGTACACTTGGTGTGTTATAAATTCACTTAAATACCAAAGACAGAGTTTAAAATAAACTGATTTATTTGTCGCAGATCCAGAATATTAAACTCCAGTCCCATAAAAGGTGAATGTGCAGCAGAAGAAACTCCACCCATTCCCAGTGACCAGGGTTCAGAACTGGGTGTGGTGAGCAGCAGCAATAATTGCAGAGTTCAGCACCGACAGTCACTCTCGAAATTGCATTCAGCAACGGTGATGGACAAATATCCAGCATGCAGCTCATTGAAACTTTCTCCCCAGTGTGAACCCGGTAGTGTGTCACAAGTGTAACGTGCTGCAAGGTTTCACTGCTAATGTAATGGCCTCTCTGCAATGTTTCACTGCTGAGGTAATGGTTTCTCAGTAGCAGCATTGTTTAGGTTAAGCTTGGAGATAACAGGGTTATGGAGTGCGGGGCTATCCAACGAGAGAAACGTTCTTCCTTGTGAGTCTGGAAGAGAGAATTTGTGGTCTTTCGCTAGGGAGAGATGAGAAGACATGAATGGAGAGAGCGGGCCATTCTTCTTTGTTTACTTACCTAATCCTGTAGTCAAAGTAAGGATTATAAAGCTCAATCGTTTAATCGCATATTGTGTACTGTTTGTAATTTCAGGGAACTGATTTGTAGCAGGGGACACATCACACAGCATCCACCCAAACGAGGTTTCTCTAGTTCGGCCGGGCTGGGGGCTATCACCCCCTACATTAAGCTGCTAGCCGAAGCGAGAGTTACATAAGCCTCGATGACTGAGTAAATCGCTTCCCACAATAACAGCAGGTGAACGGCCTCTCCAGTTTGAAGTCAATGATGCACAGTTGGGTGATTTGGCTGAGAGAAACTCTTCCCAATGGCTGAGCAGGTGATCGGCCTCTACCCAGTGTGAACTCGCTGATGTACCTTCAGTTGGGATGAGCAACTGAATCCCTTCCCACAGTCCGAGCAGGTGAACGGCCTCTCGCCAGTGTGAACTCGCTGATGTACCTTCAGTATAGATGACCGAGTGAATCCCTTCCCACAGTCTGAGCAGGTGAACGGCCTCTCGCCAGTGTGAACTCGCTGATGTACCTTCAGTATAGATGACCTAGTGAATCCCTTCCCACAGTCTAAGCAGGTGAATGGCCTCTCGCCAGTGTGAAATCGCTGATGTACCCTCAGTTGGGATGAGCAAGGGAATCCCTTCCCACAGTCCGAGCAGGTGAACGGCCTCTCACCAGTGTGAACTCGCTGATGTACTCTCAGTTGGAATGAGCAAGGGAATCCCTTCCCACAGTCTGAGCAGGTGAACGGCCTCTCCCCAGTGTGAGCTCGCTGATGTACCTTCAGTTCAGATGACTGAGTGAATCCCTTCCCACAGTCTGAGCAGGTGAATGGCCTCTCACCAGTGTGAACTCGCTGATGTACCCTCAGTTGGGATGAGCAAGTGAACCCCTTCCCACAGTCTGAGCAGGTGAATGGCCTCTCCCCAGTGTGAACTTGCTGATGTACCCTCAGTTGGAATGAGCAAGGGAATCCCTTCCCACAGTCTGAGCAGGTGAATGGCCTCTCACCAGTGTGAACTCGCTGGTGAGCCATCAGGTAAGACGACCGAATGAATCCCTTCCCACAGTCTGAGCAGGTGAACGGCCGCTCGCCAGTGTGAACTCGCTGGTGAGCCATCAGGTAAGACGACCGAATGAATCCCTTCCCACAGTCTGAACAGGTGAATGGCCTCTCGCCAGTATGAACTTGCTGATGTGTCTTCAGGTTAGATGAGCAAATGAATCCCTTCCCACAGTCCGAGCAGGTGAAAGGCCGCTCCCCGGTGTGAACTCGCTGGTGTTTCATTAGGGAGGATGACTGAGTGAATCCTGTCCCACAGTATGAGCAGGTGAATGGCCTCTCTCCAGTGTGAACTCTCTGATGTACCTTCAGTTGAGATGACCGAGTGAATCCCTTCCCACAGTCTGAGCAGGAGAACGGCCTCTCCCCCGTGTGAACTAGCTGGTGTACCATTAGGTCAGATGACTGAGTGAATCCCTTTCCACAGTCTGAGCAGGTGAACGGCCTCTCTCCAGTGTGAACTCGCTGATGTACCTTCAGGTTAGATGAGGAAATGAATCCCCTCCCACAGTCTAAGCAGGTGAATGGCCTCTCCCCAGTGTGAGCTCGCTGATGTATCTTCAGTTGAGATGACCGAGTGAATCCCTTCCCACAGTCTGAGCAGGTGAACGGCCTCTCCCCAGTGTGAACTCGCTGGTGTACCTTCAGTTGAGATGACCGAGTGAATCCCTTCCCACAGTCTGAGCAGGTGAATGGCCTCTCCCCAGTGTGAACTCGCTGGTGTGCCATTAGGTCAGATGAGCAAGTGAATCCCCTCCCACAGTCTGAGCAGGTGAACGGCCTCTCTCCAGTATGAACTCGCTGATGTATTTTCAGTTTAGATGAGCTAGTGAATCCCATCCCACAGACTGAGCAGGTGAACGGCCGCTCACCAGTGTGAACTCGCTGATGTACCTTCAGTTGGGATGAGCAAGTGAATCCCTTCCCACAGTCTGAGCAGGTGAACGGCCTCTCCCCAGTGTGAACTCGCTGGTGTACCTTCAGATGGGATGACTGAGTGAATCCCTTCCCACAGTACGAGCAGGTGAATGGCCTCTCCCCAGTGTGAACTCGCTGATGTACCTTCAGTTGGGATGACCGAGTGAATCCCTTCCCACAGTCCGAGCAGGTGAACGGCCTCTCCCCAGTGTGAACTCGCTGGTGAGCCATTAGGTCAGATGACTGAATGAATCCTTCCCCACAAATTCAGCAGATGACCAGCCTCTACCCAGTGTGAACTGACTGGTGTGTCCACAGGTGGGAAGACCAACTGGAACCCTTCTCACACACAGAACAGGTGAATGGCCTTGTCCCAGTGTGAACTCGCTGATGTACCTTCAGTTGAGATGATCAACTGAATCCATTCCCACTGTCTGAGCAGGTGATTGGGTTCCCCCATGTAAAATGACGGGCGTGCCAGTCGGTCAGATGATCAAGTGAATCCCTCCCCACAGTCTGAACAGGAAGGAAGATGAAGTGAATCCCTTGCTCCACTTCGTAAATATCTGGTCAGAGACAGCAAAACTGACGTGATCTGTTTGAGATTCCCGTAGACAAATTCCTCATCATTTTTAACCTGTAAAAAGATTTACAAAATCCATCAATGGATGTAGGACAACATTTCAGATGAGATCACTTGAGTTGTCAAGGTGTGATATGGCTTCACACTGTTACAGTGAAGTTCAACCCAAGTTAGAGAGAGAAGTCATCTTCTAACTGGGCACAATGCTAGTATCTGGAATGACCATCAAACTCTCTGATGCTCCTCCTGTCTCTATGAGAATGGGGCATTTCTGCCATCTCCAATCTGTGACCTGGCTCAGTTTGACTCTCTCCATTGGTATTATTCCCTGTTTCCTCTGAGCTGCATCAGTGCCTGGCCCCACAGTAACTGAACCACTCTCACGCAAATAACCAGTACTGCATTCCATGCACCCCACTCTCTGTGTAAAAAAACTAACACCTGACATCCCCTCGATATCTATTTCCAAGCACCTGAAAACTATGCTCCTCGTGTTAGCCACTTTAGACCTGGGGGATAAATTCATCCATTTCAAGATCCAACTCCTTAAGTGCAGGGTTACAAGCTGCAGCTGGATGCACATCTTGTAGGTGAGGGCATCAAGGACACTGGCGGTCTCCCCACCTTCCCACCAATGTCCCCTCTAACTTGTAATGACCAGTGGGCACATAAATCATGTACTGTACATTTTTTTCCAAGTGACATGTGCAGAGTGAATTTTATATAGAGGTATTCATTTTAACAGCTAGCAAATCACTGTCGATAACAACTTTGATCTCCTCTGGGTTTGATCAAGTTCATCTGCTCTCTCACACAAACTATATAGCAGGCCTGTAATGGGTAATGAAGGATTTTCTCACCAAAGCTCTTGCATATTGTCCATAAGTGGTTTGTTTGCTAAATTACGCTTTAAAAAGTCAGAGTTCCAAATATCACTCCACTTCTTCCCACTTCTAAATTCTCCAGCAACTTTTGCATCACCACAATATACACAGGGAACACCAGTTTCTATAATGGACATAAATATTTCCCGTGAACCCGCCTGAGGAATTTAGGATATATAAAAAAAAACCATTTTGAACCTATGTAATCTCTGGCTAAAAGAATATTTGGGACTGAATAGGAATTTTTGAACTGAAGTAAACTCTGTGTTCAGCGGTTTGCTAGACAGGCTCATTACCAGTTCTCTGTGGCTTGCAGAGAGACTCACTGAGAGCTGATAACATTATGCATTTTACCCTTGTTAGCTGATAACATTATACATTGTACCCTCGTTAGCTGATAACATTATGCACTGTACCCTCATTTGAGTGAAGGGAGGAGGACTCGCTGATAAGGACCGGAATGAACATGTCTGTAATTAAGTCAGAGCCTTGCAAAGGGAATAACTGATAAGGACTGGATAGTACATCCAACTGTAATTAGAACCTTCATTTAGCGAACTCTCTTATCTACGTAATTTAGTTTTACACCAACAGATTGGGTGGGCATACCAGTTCTAATAACATCTTGCAATAGTAATGTCTGGGGCTTACTATGTATAAATGTCTGGGTTCATGTATAAATACATGGCTGTAACCTGACAGAGTCAGTCCACTTGTCAGATGGTGGATGGTGGCAGTCCCTTTGACAACTGGGTCTCAAACTCCTACAGGAGAATGCGCAATAAACTATGGTGATGATAAGAAGCTGGTCTCTCGTGTTTTATTCAGATTCAACTTTAACATTTGGCGTAATGAACAGGATCCCAATATAGGGAGTGCCAAGCAGACGGGCTGAGTAAGTGGCTGGACCACTCTGGGGACTGCGGAGACTGACCGGGCACCCAATAGGTATTTTACATTATGTCGCTCGCCGTTAGTTCCTTTCGAGGTACGGTCCCTCGTCCAAGGCTGATCACATACCTTGACGGGATTGGGAAGGAATCTGTTGGGGGTCTCGTATAAGGGAGGCAAAATTTTACTAAGTGGGCAGGAGGCGGTTCCAGGTAAATTTCACTAAGTGGACAGGAGGCAGGAGGTGCCAGCCGGGTAAATATATCTGATTGTTAATTGAGCGGGAGGCTTTGTGCTGGGTATATTATTTGGTGCACATGGGTCAATTGCAGTCGATTGATATGAGTGGGCCAGGTGCAGCCCTACACAATGTGTGAGAGTTTTCCAGACAAGGAAAAAGATTTGCGCATGTTGAGTACAGCGCTGAATAAGAAATTGGGGAACAAAATGTGGCCACTGGGGAGGAACCAGGGATATTACCTCATGAGAACAAGCAGTAAATTTGATATGGGAAAAAATTGTGGAAAGAAGTGGAAATTGTTGAAAAGGGATTGGAAGGAAAAGGCAGATGGAAAGTGGAACGGTACATTATTAGCAACTTGGAGCAATAATGCATGTGACAAAGGGAGAGAGGTATGTACTGCAGGAAGAACACCAAAGGTTGGGAGACGCTAAAAGTGGAGCGTGAATGGGTGGATAGTTGCAGCAAGCAAGAGCAGGGAAAACAACGTAAGCAAACCAAGGCTGGCCTAGATAGGAGAGCAGGGCAGGAACATCAGTCTGAAGTTCGAACTGATAGGGAAACAAGGGATCCCGAACCCATGTCTGGCATACTGACCCTGTTTGAGGACAGTGACCGTGATGAGGAGTGGGCACCCACCGTAGCACCTCCCACCCAACTTACCAGGAGCCAAGTGCACCCAGTGCTCCCAAATCCCAGTCCTCCCAGTACTCAGATACACTGTCCGCTCAGGTAAAACAGTGGCGGCAGGGAAGGGGAGGTCCGTAAACCCTGAGATTCATTAAGAGAATACCGAGACAGGAAGGGAAGGATCCAATAGAACCCCGGAGTTAATGGCTCCACAAAGACATTGGCTCAATGGAAGAAGCGAGAGAGTGGTAGTGGAGGATTGCTACTCTGAGTGGAGGCCTGTGACTAGTGGTGTGCCACAGGGATCAGTGCTGGGTCCATTGTTATTTGTCATCTATATCAATGATCTGGATGATAATGTGGCAAATTGGATCAGCAAATTTGCCGATGATACAAAGATTGGAGGTGTAGTGGACAGTGAGGAAGGTTTTCAAAGCTTGCAGAGGGATTTGGACCAGTCGGAGGAACAGACTGATAAATGGCAGATGGAGTTTAATGCGGACAAGTGTGAGGTATTGCACCGGAAGGTCAAACCAAGGTAGAACATACAAGGTAAATGGTAGGACACTGAGGAGTGCGGTAGAACAGAGGGCTCTGGGAGTACAGATACATCATTCCCTAAAAGTGGCGTCACAAGTAGATAGGGTTGTAAAGAGAGCTTTTGGTACATTAGCATTTATAAATCAAAGTACTGAGTGTCAGAGTTGGAATGTAATGGTGAGGTTGTACAAGACATTGGTGAGATCGAATTTGGAGTACTGTGTGCAGTTTTGGTCACCTAATTACAGGAAGGATATTAATAAGGTTGAAAGAGTGTAGAGAAGGTTTACAAGGATATTACCGGGACTTGAGAAACTGAGTTACAGAGAAAGGTTGAATAGGTTAGGACTTTATTCCCTGGAGTGTAGAAGAATGAGGGGAGATTTGATAGGGGTGTATAAAATTATGATAGGTATAGACAGAGTGAAAGCTATCAGGCTTTTTCCACTGAGGCCAGAAGACAAAAAAAAACTAGAGGTCATGGGTTAAGGGTGAAAGGGGAAAAGTTTAAAGGGAACATGGGGGGGCTTCTTCAGGCAGAGAGTGGTGGGAGTGTGGAATGAGCTGCCAGATGAAGTGGTGAAAGTGGACTCACTTTTGACATTTAAGAAAAACTTGGACAGGTATATGGATGAGAGGGGTTTGGAGGGATATGGCCCAGGTGCAGGTCAGTGGGACTAGGCAGAAAAATGGTTCGGCACAGCCAAGAAGGGCCAAAAGGCCTGTTTCTGTGCTGTAATGTTCTATGGTTCTGAAGGCAATTGCCCACCCGAATGCTGCCCAGTCCACCAGCAGCAGGAGGACGGACAGTCCTCAGTGATTCCTGTGTATGCACCCTGGAAGCCTCAAGAAATGATAATGATCACGAATCAGCTCTCTGATAGAAAAGAAAAACCAGCACAGTTTGCTCAGTATGTCCGCAGTACTATACAAATGTTTAATGTGACCCTGCAAGATTTATTCGGTCTCTTCTGCATGATTCTCTCAGCTGCTGAGGGGTGGAAATGGAAGGCAGAATTGAGATACCAAACCTATCAGGATTTACAGGCGGGAATCCATAATGAGAATGAACAGACAGACCAGATTATTCAAGCCTTGGAAAGGGCTCTCCAGCAACCTGTAAACATCACTGAAGTTCGTGAATGCAGACCTAAGCCTGGGGAATCGGGACCAGACTATCGGGAGCAGTTTGTGGCCTGCTACGGCACTGGGAATCGACCCCCCCCCCACCCCCAGTTTAAAGCCTTACCGCTCCAATACTTACCAACTAAGTTATCCAACATGATTAAAACAAATAATATGGATTGGCCTGACAATGACCGAAATCGAATGCGACAAGCTTTGACATATTACTGGGACCCGACTTTCGAATCCCGATCAAACCCAAAGGGAACTAACATTAAAGGTGAATATGTTCAGCAGCAAAGAAAGACGCGAGCGGGTTATATCTGGGGATCAGAAATGGGAACAAAAACCTACCAAGGGACAGGTGGGGACAGCAACCTGTTTAGAAATTGACAATCAAGGATTATTCCTACCGTGAGTACCACCCCTCAGGAAGAGCCCAATGTAATATTGCAAGTTGCTGGAATTCCTGTTCCATTTATGATTGATATGGGGGCAACCATAACCACTGTCGATCAGGAAATAGTATCGGAAAAGGGAAAACAGCTATCAGACGCGACAATCACTCTGTTTGGGTTTGAATGAACGGAATGTACGTATTCACGTACCCAGCCACTGCAGGTGGAATTCTAGGGGACCCAGTGTGAGGTTTCATTTACAGTCACCACCAGTCGGGGTGTAATCTAGCAGGGAGAGACTTGCTCTGTCCGTTGGAAGTCGAGATTCTCTGCGTGGACAAGGGTATCACCCTGGGACTAGTGAACAACCGACATCTTCCTCAGTTACTGACCCCCCCCCCCCCAATGGTGGGCACTTAATCTGACTCCACTGCGTTTGAACCCCTTCTGCCAGCGGCCGACCCTCATGTGACTCTGTGCTATGACGCTCCGGGGTGCTCAACTGAGGAAAGCAAGTATTATGTCCCCCTCGAGGGACAGAAGTTCCCAGTCACAGTGATTGGAGAACTTAAAGGAAAAGAGGGCAGTGCATTTCTGGCCAAAGTTCCAGATTTCCTTTGACGACAGACAGGACTGGTTGTTCCCCATACTACCTTCAGGGTTTGCCCCGGGTTCAAACCAAAGACCCTGGGGTTCTTTGCCTACACACTGATGAAACAAGCCTCTAGCAACGAGGGAGACTGGCAAAACTTGGGCGCAGGACAACTCCAATACTGGAAGGACTTTGAGTTGAAGATGGCACATCTGGTAAGGCAACCTTTTAATATTGACCAAGATGTTGTACCCCATCTCTGGGCAATTTCAGGCCACGAGATCGGCCACACCGACTGCCCCAGTCCGGATCACTGCGGAAGAAGGACAGACTCTCCCATCCATTCCGCAATACCCCCTCAAGCCCAACGCAACTCCATATAAGGATGGAGGCTCTTTTGTGGATCCAGCAGGGAAACAATATTCTGGTGATGTGATAGTGACGGACAGTGAAGTAATTGAGCAGGCCTCTTTTGAAGCAGCTGTCTCTACCCAGAAGGCTGAGCCGTTTGCTCTGACTCCTGCCTGTATCCTAGCAACAGATAAAAGTGCGAACAATTACACGGACTCCCGTTATGCATTTGGAGTTGTACATGACTACCGGGCTCTCTGGGAACAGGGGGATTCCTGACTTGCTCTGGCCACCCCATTAGTAATGCCACCTTTGTAATCAACTTACTCACCGCTCAACAGCTACCTCGAGTTTTGGCTATTATTAAATGTGCGGCCCACACCCGCATGGCCAACCAGGTCACTAAACTCAATGCTTCAGCAGATTAGACAGCGAAAAGTGCTGCACAATCCTCGATAGTTGTAGTCTCCTCGGGTTCCCATCAAGCAATCCTCCATGACTCAAGCAGAACGAGTTTGCCAGACATGTGGGAGGTACGTACTTTTCAGGGGGACGCCTCTGAGGAGGAGTGCAAGCTGTAGTTCCAGGTGGGGTGCCAGAAAGACCCCGACCGAGGTTTCTGGATCACCCCAGTGGGACAGGTTTGTGTTCCTACACAGTTTTTACCTATATTGGTCAATTATGCACACACCTGGAAAAGGAGGGAATGGTTGTTAACCTGTACCCTGCACACCGGGTACGACTCCCTTGACCATTTTCGTGTCTACAAGTTGATGTTACTGAATTGCCTAGAGTACATTGCTATAGATACTGCTTAATTATTATACATGTGTTTAGCAGATAGATTGAAGTTATTCCAACTACCAATAAGAATGCTATGACTGTTATGAAGTTATTATTATGGGAAATAATTCCCTGGTACAGCCTGCTGGAGATGCTGAGCTCTGACAATGGCCCACACATTGTGGTGACAGTGAACAAAGAGGTATGTAACAAACTAGCTATCAGGCAACAATTCCACTGCGTACACCACCCATGGGCCGCTGGCATAGTGGAAAGAGTCAATGGCACTTTGAAGAGTAAATTGGCCAAACTAACAGCGGAGACTGGACTCACTTGGTTGAAGGTCGTATTGCTAGCCTATTCTACATGAGGGTTACCCCACATGGGAAAACAGTGTTGTCACCAGCTGAAATCATTCATGGACGGCCCATGAGGACACCCTGGGGACCAAGACCTTGTGTACCATTGCTCTCACAATGTCTACCAGCAAAATTGGATATGCATCCCCTCAGGGAAGAGACCAACATTTTCCAAGCATTACATTCACAGGTTCGACAGGCTTACAAGGAAGAGGACTACTCCACAGAGAGGAGTGACTAGCCTACCATAGAACCTGGGAATTTTGTCCTGATCAAGAACTGAGATTGAGGGAAAGTTGGACCTCGGTGGAGAGGACCATATCAGGTGTTAATGACCACTCCCACGGCTGTGAAACTGAAGGGGCAATCTCGGTGGATAGATCGATTAGGTGCCAAACGTGCTTAACATGTTACCCAATTTCCCTCGGGATCAATAAAGTATGTCTGTCTGAGTAGAAGAACTGTCTCGAACTAAAGGAAAATATGTTGGTTGATAGTGGTGTTCGGGTTTATGTCTTTGAGAGGACTCACCCCAGCATCCGGGGGCCCCCACATTAACACCTTTCTGTCTCTCTGTCACACCGATGCCAAACAGGTAGAACTAGGGGCCTGCTGGGTTTGTGCTGAAATTCCGCAGCATAGTAAAACTATGATTCCAATGTCAGTAATCCCGCTCAACCAGAGTGAGGAACTCTCAGCCTGGGCTTACACAAATAACACCCGGGGAAGTGAGATGAGGAACTGTGGTCCAGTCAGAGAAGACTGTGGCTGTCAGTGTTTTGAGGGATGGTATCTCAGGCCCCCACCAAACAGAACTTCCTATACTGGGAAACATGCATCCTGACCATACTTGCAGGTGCCCAGCAGCGGAGAGGAACAACTGAGACTGAGCGATTTTGGATGATCACTTTTCTCTCCTATGGAGTAGCCAGGAATCCACCAAAGATAATCAATTTAGCTACAGCACTTGAGGAGCTGGACACAATACTGCAGGGGCCCTGACAGAAACACAGGCCCAAGTAACAGAAATATCCACTGAAATGATTGCAATCCGGCAAACAGTCCTACAGAATCGTATGGCCTTAGAGTTTATCCTAGCTGTGAAAGGGGGAACCTGTGTTATTATTGACACAGAATGCTGCACCTATATCCCTGGTGAGTCTACTAACATTACATGCCTCTCCGAGCACACTGCCAGGGAGATTGACAGCATCAAGAAAGTAGGGCAGGATTTACACTGGTTCACCGAGGGGATGAAATGGTGGTCTTTGAAGGCCTGCTCGGTAATATGTGGGGCATGGTATTGCATTATGGCCTAATAGTTGGACATATCATTGTTATAATTACTGTTGTATGCTGTTTTTACCCACAGATATGCCGTAATGTTATCCATGATCAAAAGGAGGGAATGATAAAGTATGAAAAAGGGTTAACACTTTGTTAAACAATAGCAGCCGATTTTTCTGAAAGAAACTGCTGATGATCAACAGATGTGCTAAGCCATCTGAGCCATATCTCTTCTTGAGGTAAGCTAGCTAGGCTTTCTGGATGTTTATCTCCTTGTGCACTCATGGGTAGAGATAGGACAGCTTCAGTCTGTTCTGTGTGTGGAAGCCATTATGACTATTTTGTAATTTATCTTTAATATAGTAAATAACTTTGGCTCCAGCCTGCCTTGTGTGGTGGGTATCTGGACAGATATATCTGTGGTGTAAGGGGAATTGTTAGTCAGTTAGTGGATTGAGCGGTAACAGTCATAGACTGTTCCTGTTTGAGCGACTAACTGAGTAAGGCCCAGATGCTTGGAGTAAAGAGTTTGTATTTATACGGTCTCTGAGTGACTTTTTCCAGAATCGACTTCCACAGAATGGGAGTGGCTTTAAAGGACTGGGCTGCTGTAAGCACATTACCAGAACTGGAATGATTGCAACTGGGTCTGACAGAGGCATAACTGGTTCCTCTGGGCACATTCAGTCTCACTCCAACAATTTCCTACCTTCCTTTTACAGGTATGTAATGTCTAAAGGACCAGTGTTTCAGTAAATGAGACTCACCAAACTTTCTCCTGAATGAATCACTGGAATCTCTGAGTCAGATGGGTTCTCTCCAGTTGATGCTCTCAATCCTCGGGCAGGTTCACTTGTTGATGTTCCACTGTCTTCAGTCGTGGTTTGCTTCCATTTGGGGTTTTTCTTCCAATAAATCTCTCACCGCAGGTCCAACTTTAACATGAAAGATAATGAAGCACATTAACAATAAAAAGGAGAACCAAACATTTCTGCTAAATGTTACCAAGAACAAAACTCACTGAAACTCAAACGTTGAAGGCAGATATAATGATCTCAGTGAACAATCTTTTATTGCCCCTCACACGTCACAAAACGATATGGGATAAGAAGGAGCCATCATTCAGTCATGGTAAGACATAAGACACAGGAACTGAATTAGGTGATTCGATCCATCTGGTCTGCCCCACCACTCAACCATGGCTGATTTTTATTCCAACACCATATTCCTGCCTTCCTCCAGTAACCCTGAAGCTACTTAGCAATCATCAATATATTAATCTCTGTCATAAACATACCCAAATGGCAGCCTCAACCAACCTCTGTGACAGCAAATTCCACAGATCAGACATAATTTGCCCAAAAATTTTTCTCATCTCAGTTTTAAAGGGAAGCATCTTTATTCTGAGACAGTGCTGTCAAATCACAGATTCTCCGTCTAATGGAAACATCCTTTCCATGTCCACTGTATCCAGGCTTTTCAGCATTCAGTAGGTTTACTTAACCATACATCCCCCCCACCACCCCCACCGTCCTTCTGAACTCCATTGAGTACAGGTCCAGAACCATCAAATGCTCCTCAGACATAAAGTCAATCATTCCTGAGATTATTCTTGTAAATCTTGTTAGCAACAACTGTACTGAACACAAACTGGTACCAGGATAATTTACAGAGAAAAGTTGTGCTTTCTTTACTGCTCTACTATCACAAAATGAGCCATTTCCATTTCCAGGTTTAAACAGGTCCACTTCAGGAAATATAAACCATTCTGGGGTGAATGTAATAAAAAGAAACTGGAATTACCAGAAACACTCAGCAAGTAAGGAACAGCTGTGGGGAGAGGAACAAACTTTACAATTCAGGTTAATAACATTTTGTCAGAATGACTTCTGATGATAGATGTAATAAAATTCTTAAACGGGTTAATAAACCATCTTTCTGTGCTCGTCATTCTCTTCTACAATTTAAAGTGGTTCATAGAGCTTACATTTCTAAACAGAAGCTCTCCAGTTTTTACCTGAATGTTTCTCCACTTTGTAATAAATGCAACTCTGCTGATGCCTCTTTAATTCATATGTTTTGGTTTTGCTCTACAATTGAAAAGTTTTGGCGGGAAGTATTTCATACCTTCTCTCAACTTTTTAGGGTCCAATTTGACCCAAATCCCCTTACCTCCTTGTTTGGTATTATTGCAAATGAAGATATAACTTTAAATACTCCTAACCTACAGGTTTTAGTTTTTACCTCTCTTTTAGCAAGAAGAGCAATCTTGCTTAAATGGAAGGAGTCTACCCCTCCTACACATCTTCAATGGCTACGTGATATTATGTCGTATTTAAATTTAGAAAAGATCCGCTGCTCAGTCTTAAATTCGAAACAATCTTTTTATGGCATTTGAGGACCTTTCCTAAATTACTTTTCCAATTTATAAAGTTTAACAGTGCACAGACTTTTATGTATATTTTTATTTTCTCTTCTTAAGTGAATATGTTTTTTTTTCTAATTATCCATTGTCATCCATCAGCTTTTTTCTTTGGTAGTTGGTAGGGGGTTAACTTTTTTAATATATATAAAAAAATATTTTATGATGTATGACCTATCTTTAAATTTTTTGATTACAGAGTGGTATACCATTGTCTGATGCTATAACATTTTAATCAATTTTATTACAATATATGAATGTACACAAGTTATGTTGAGATGTATCTATGTGTTGCACTCTGTAAATCTTTTTTTTCTTCTGAATAAAAATATTGCAAAAAGAAAAGAATGACTTCAACATTTTCAGTTTTTAGTGCAGATTTCCAGCAACTTGAGATTCTGCTTGATTTCTGCCGGGTGACAGACAGGTGACAGTGGGGGGGGGGGGGGGGGGGGGTGATTTCCAAACACAGTTTCAACACCAAACTCAAGGGTCTATTTCTACTGTTGTAAACACGGTACAGCCCATTTACTCACAGCCTGTCCCTGTGAAGCTGGAATCGGAACTCATCCTCTCCTCAGATTAGCACTCATTGCTTCCAAAGGAACTCCAGAAACAAGCATCTGATCCCAGACCAGAAATACTCGCTCAACACCTCATAAGCCCAAGTTGCTCAATCCCTGGGTCCATTTTACCTGGATCAAGAACTGTGATATCCCAGGACCCAACCTCAATGAGTCACACAGGCAAAGGTTGGGCACCCCTGGTCAAAATTTCTGTTACTGTGAATAGTTAAGTGAGTAAAAGATGAACTGATCTCCAAAAGTCATAAAGATAAAGATGAAACATTCTTTTCAACATTTTAAGCAAGATTAGTGTATTATTTTTGTTTTGTACAATTTTAGAGTGAAAAGAAATAAAGGAACACCATGCAAAAGTTTGGGCACCCCAAGAGATTTGAGCTCTCAGATAACTTTTACCAAGGTCTCAGACCTTAATTAGCTTGTTAGGGCTATGGCTTATTAATAATCTTTGTTAGAAAAAGCCAGGTGATGCAAATTTCGAAACTTTATAAATACCCTGACTCCTCAAACCTTGTCACAACAATCATCAGCCATGGGCTCCTCTAAGCAGCTGCCCAGCACTCTGAAAATTAAAATAAATGATGGCCACAAAGCAGGAGAAGGCTATAAGAAGATTGCAAAGCGTTTTCGGGTAGCCGTTTCCTCAGTTCGTAATGTAATTAAGAAATGGCAGTTAACGGGAAAGGTGGAGGTCAAGTTGAGGTCTGGAAGACCGAGAAACTTTTCCCAGGGAATTGCTCATAGGATTGCTAGAAAGGCAAATCAAAACCCCCGTTTGACTGCAAAAGACCTTCAGGAAAATTTAGCGGACTCCGAAGTGGTGGTGAACTGTTCTACTGTGCAGCGACACCTGCACAAATATGACCTTCATGGAAGAGTCATCGGAAGAAAACCTTTCCTGCATCCTCACCACAAAATTCAGCATCAGAAGTTTGCAAAGGAACATCTAAACAAGCCTGATTCATTTTGGAAACAAGTCCTGTGGACTGAGGAAGTTAAAATAGAACTTTTTGGCCGCAAGGAGCAAAGGTATGTTTGGTGAAAAAAGGGTGCAGAATTTCACGAAAAGAACACATCTCCAACTGTTAAGAACAGGAATGGATCAATCATGCTTTGGGCTTGTGTTGCAGCCAGTGGCACGGGAAACATTTCACTGGTAGAGGGAAGAATGAATTCAATTAAATACCGCAAATTCTGGAAATAAACATCACACCATTTGTAAAAAAAAAGCTAAAGATGAAAACAGAATGGTTTCAACAACAGGATAATGATCCTAAACACACCTCAAAATTCGCAATGGACTACCTCAAGAGGCACAAGCTGAAGGTTTTGCTATGGCCCTCACATTCCCCCAACCTAAACATCATCGAAAATCTGTGGATAGACCTCAAAAGAGCAGTGCATGCAAGACAGCCCAAGAATCTCACAGAACTAGAAGCCTTTTGCAAGGAAGAATGGGCAACAATCCCCAAACAAGAATTGAAAGGCTCTCAGCTGGCTACAGAAAGCGTTTACAAGTTGTGATACTTACCAAAGGGGTTGTTACTAAGCACTGACCATGCAGGGTGCCCAAACTTTTGCTTCAGACCCTTTTCCTTTTTTGTTATTTTGAAACTGTAAGAGATGGAAAAGAAAAAGTAATCTAGCTTAAAAAATTAAAGAATGGGTCATCTTTAACTTTCTGCCTTTTGGAAATCAGGTCATCTTTTACTCGCTTAGCTATTCACAGTAACAGAAATTTTGACCAGAGGTCCCAAACTTTTGCATGTCACTATAAGTGATTTTCTTGCTAAATGATACTTTAAAAAGGCAGTTTTCCAAATATCACTCCCCACTTGCAAATTATCCAGCAACTTTTGCATCGCCACAATAAACACAGGTAACACCAGTTTCTGTATTGTACATAAATATTTCCCCTGAACCCCCCCCCCCCCCCTCCAGGTGGCTGACAGTGGTGAACTCGGTGATGGGAATGCCAAAGAATATGAAGGGAAGGGCAGTAGTCTGTCTCGTTGGAGTCTGGCACATTTGTGATGTGAAAGCTATTTGTTGCCCAGGGCAAAGATTTTTGGTATCAGTATATACCCAGACAGAATGGGTCAAAGCATGTCCTCACCGGTAGAAAACGCCAGAACAAGAGCAGGCAGAACAAGCAACACACACAAAATGCTGGAGGAACTCAGCAGGCCAGGCAGCATCGATAGAAAAGACTACTAAAGCTGAGTTCCTCCGGCATTTTGCGTGTGCTGTTTGGATTGCCGGCAGCTGCGGTTGGAAACAGAACAAAGGTGATTGTCTCAACTGCTGAGAAAAAGATTTTGTTCCCTTTCTACGAGTTCCTGATCCCTGCATTTAGTTTTCTGGAGCTCAGCTCTGTCTGTGAGATCTATTTGCTCCCATTCCCTGATTAGCCGGAAGCTCCCCGGGGCCCGTGTACTGATCGTGGGGCTGAGAGAGAGGAAAAAGACCTGGCCTGTGCCGAGTTTGTGGGTCATGGTGTTCGGTGTTCACAGCAATTGTCACTCAATTAAAACCCACCCAGCACCCGCTCTTACCTCCTACGGTCCTCCCGACATTTTGTGTACTACGCGCATGCGGAGTTATCCAAGACAGCGGCAAGCTTGACGCCTGCGCATTTGATCAGTGCTTCAAGCGACAGCGAAATTTTAATCGCAGGGCTTTATGGGTAATCACGGTGCCATTAAAAGTTTCTGCAAACACCGGTTTCATGCTCATACCTCAGTTTGTTTTGTGTGTAGAAAAATCAACAGCTTTTTTTTTTTTAACTCAGAAAGCGGCTCCCATAAGCGATACACTCAATATCAACAGGCATTTCGTTTATTTAATGCCAAAGTACAATCCTCTTACAAATGCAGATATGAAACACAAGAGATTCTGCAGTTGCTGGAAAACAGCGACGCACACGCACACAATGCTGAAGGAGCTCTGCAGTTCAGGCAGCAACTAAGCAGAGGAGTACACAGTCTAGACATGCTGAACGGGCTCAGCCTAAATGCTGTCCATTTATTCCTCTCCACATTTGCTGCCTGATCTGCTGATTACCTGCAATGTTTTGTAGACATTAACCATTTTGTTTTTCAATTAACCAGTTTCCAAATGTTTCTCATCTTTCATTCATACCCACACCCTGCTGGTCTGGTTCCTCTTCCTCCTCCTCCTTGTAACCTCCAGACCCCATCTCTTTCCGGAGACCTAGAGCCCTGATTAGTGCTGGCAACTCTTTGGATCCTGACTTTGCTCCACCGAAGATTCACTCGCTAGTCTGCTGTCAGGCTTTAGAGGCGCATTGCAACAACCCAGCTATCTGAGGCACAGTCCTTTGAAATTCGTGAAAATGACCCAAAATTTGAAAAAAAGTAGGGAAGAGTTTAACCACCTTAGTCCAGAGCACTGGGGAAGGTCAAATACTCAGCGAGCTCATCGTGTTACTAAGCCTGGGGAAAATCATTTAGGAAATTCATGCAGGTGTACAAGACGATGAGAGGCATTGATCGTATGAATATTCAGAGGCTTTTTCCCCAGGGCTGCGATGGCTAACACGAGGGGGCATAGCTTAAGGTGCTTGGAAGTAGTTCAACGGAGATGTCAGAGGTATATTTTTATACACAGAGAGTGGTGGGTGTGTGGAATGCACTGCCAGCGACGGTGGTAGAGACGGGTACAATAGGGTCTTTTAAGAGAATCGTAGGTATATGGAGCTTAGGAAAATAGAGGACTATGTGGTAGGGTACTTCTAGGTAGTTACTAGAGTAGGTTACATGGTCGGAACAATGTATAATGAACGGTAATTTGCTGCAGATTTCTATGATTCTACGAAATTCACAGGAAATCTCTTCTCCCACCGAGTGGTGACAAATTGCAACAAAGAGAGTGAGAGGTAAACGGCAGAGATAAATTTTAAAATACTGATATGGAACAGAACCATGGGCAGGGACCAGATGGGCCGAGTGGCCTGTCTAGTGTATATTGTGAGTGTGGTAGAGACACAGGATTTAATACAGAACTGATTTATCTTTCACGGATCCACAGTATTAAACATCAGTCTAGTTCAAGGCTAACATCAGCAGAACAGACTCCTCCAATGCTCAGTGACCAGGGTTCAGGCCTGGGTGCGATGAGCAGCCACAAGAACTGCAGAATCTGACAATAACAGTCCCTCATGAACCTGCAGCTGCCTTCAGTCACCGTGATGGTTAAACATTTAACACGGAGCTGATTTGAACTTCCTCCCTGATGTGAAGTTGCTGGTGTTGCCGCAGCTGGGATGATCGAGTGAAACTCTTTGCTCACTCCGGACAGAAATGTGGCCTCCACTTATTGTAAACTCAGCGGAGCATCACAGGGTGGGTTAACTGAATGAGTCACTTCACACACACGGAGCAGGTGAACGGCCGCTTCCCAGTGCGAAGCTGCTGGTGTAACTGCGATGGCCGATTGAATCCCTTCCAAAATGAGAACCAGAGTATGAAGTCACACTGCTGTCAACGTCATGGCAATGACAGATCACAGGCATGGACACGTGATCGGGCTCTCCTGGCAGCGAGTGGGGCGCTGTCTTCTCCAGCATCTCGGCCTCCATATTCAAGGATCAGTCGCATTCCAACGCTGGTGAACTGACAGATACAGCGGAGATATCGTTCTGTTGTGTTTGTGATTCCCACACACAGATCTTCAGACATTTCTACACTATTAAAAGTTTACAGACCACGTCAGTGGGCGAAGGACAACATTTCAACTCAGATAATTTTTGTCTCCATGGTGCCTTCAGAAAAAAGCACTGTCACAGCTCAAAACAATTTGGAGGAACAAGATTTCATCTTCTAACTGACTACAGTTCCGGCATGAGGGTCAATATCAAACTCTGCTTCCCTCTCTGTATCAAAATGGATCATTCCTCCCCTTCATCAGTCTGTGACTTGGCTCAGTTTGTCTATCTCCTTCACATTCTGAGCATGCGCCACACACTCACTAAGACCACATTTTATATACACGGATGCGACTAGAGACTTTCTGATTATTATGTCCCTCCTGGCATCTGTCGGAGGTAAACTCAGAGTCAGCAATGGTATTGACCCTCAGGAGTAGGTGATTAGGCTTTTTCGTTGGAGATCGATAAACTGCCGGTAGTGTGTGTCTGGATGAGTGGGTCGTTTTCAGACTGGAAGGAGGTAGCGTTTGGAGTTCCCCAGAGATCAGTCCCTGACCACAGTTGTTCACAGTTTAATGGTCTGGCAGATGCAGCGAGATGTGAGATGTCCCAGTCTGCTGGTGACACAGAAAGACTGGAGTTGGGGTAGGGGAGGCTATTTACATGCAATTTCGTCGCTTTGCAATCAGTACATAGTGCACTGTGTACAGTCACCGTGGGCTATGAGGATTTTGAGAATGAAGCGCCATTCTCCAATTTAGAATCGCAAGCCGTGGAACAAGCCTACCGTTTGTACACTTAAGTTGTATTTATGGCATTGTGATAACCAGATACTATAGCTCTCCACGACCTCTCTATTCAGTCCTTTCAATATCCGACTTAATCCGTAAATTTGGCCAGAGGGCCATTGAGATATAACGTAAACAGAAACGTTGCCAACTCAGATCCCTGTGGACCTCTGGGGTAATAATCTCAGGATTGCTGCCTGTGCCCCTGCTAGCGATGAAAAAATATCATGATCAGGCGTATTAATGTGTGGCTGAGAGACTTGTGTAGGGGGCAGGGCTTCAGATTCATGGATCACTGGGGCCTCTTCCGGGGGAGGTACGACCAGTACGAAAAGGACAGGTTACACCTGAACCCAAAGGTTGTATGGAATGACACTTGGGAGGAGCATATCTCTGCAGAAGAGAAACTGTTAGAAAGGCTGACCAAGGCAAATCTCACTGTAAACCTTGCTAAAAGTGAATTTGGCCACACTACTGTCATGTATCCTGGCTATGTGGTATGCCAGGGCCAACTGGCACCTGTGTAGGCCGAGGTTCAGGATATTGCTGAGGCTCCCATTCCGACGGGCAAGAAAGCATTACAGACGGCTTTTTTCGGAAATTGTTGGGTATTACCGTAAGTTTTGTAAGAACTTTGGAGACATCGCTCTCCCCTAACGAAACTCCCAGGGAAGAGTGAAAGATTTGTGTGGACTGACTTTTGCAAAGAGGCATTTGACCGCCTGAAAACCATTCTGTGTTACTACCCTGTGCTCCAAGCACCTGATTTCAATAAACCATTTTGAATCGCGGTAGAAGCTAGTGATAAAGCTGAGGGGGCAATATTTCTGCAGAAGTATGACGATGCAATTGTACATCCAGTGTCTTATTTCTCAAAGAAATTTAATATGCATCAGGAAAATTACACTACTGTTGAAAGAGAGATGATAGCACTCATTTTAGCGTTGTAACATTCCGACGTCTGCATATGTCCTGCGCAGAGACCACTTGTGGTTTACACAGACCATAATCCATTCGTGTTTCTGAGTAAAATGAAGGATAAGAACAGAATGTTGCTCAACTAAGTTCTGATCTTGCAAGAGTATGACATGGAAATAAAACACGTGAAAGGTACTGACAATGTTATAGCAGCCTGTTTGTCTAGATGTTAAGTTTAAGTTTGAAATGCTTTGCTATGTTACCTGATAATTACACATGTATTGGTTTAGTGCGCCGCCCTATAAAATGCTTTGGTTTAATTTGAATGCATGGGGAAACTGCTTCATCGTCTCTGTTGTGGACGAACTTAACGTGGTCATTCCTTATCGTGACTCCACATGAGAGCACAGTTCTGCAGTAGGGATTGCTTTACGGAGGGAGTTTACCGAGGTCAGTCTCGGGACACGATGCCACTGGTTTTGAACTGTGGGTTGACAGCTCTATCTCAGACTCACCCTACTCCGATAACACACACTGAGTTGGATAATTTGGACAACACAAAAGATGCAGCTCCGTGTAACCGCGGAAATGCGATGGTGATCAAACTGGGACTCTTAACGGTGCAGTTGACTTCCCTCGTTTGTAAAAGTGTTTCAGGTTCATTTGGAGAACTGTGAGTTGTTTCAGATACCGTTGTCCCAGTAGGCAAAGTTGGTGGCGGGTTCAGATGCTGTCTGGATCAACTCATGTCTGTGATAGTCAGTCGATGTCCTAGTTAATTAATGAACTTCAGTTTGCACAAGATGATGCAACACTTGCCGTTGGTGTACTTAACGTCACGAGTTGTTTTTTCTTCCTCTGCATTGCAACAGCCTGTGTCATCTCTCTGAAAACACAGGCTGCGGACAACCAGTACAGCAAGTCAGCCTGAGGTAAGCCGTACCACCTGGCGACTCAGCGGTGGAACAATAGTCACTGGATGATAGAGACAAGGGATCATACCGTACATATCGTTCTCTCTCTCTCTCTCTCTCTCTCTCTCTCTCTCTCTCTCTCTCTCTCTCTCTCTCTCTCTCTCTCTCTCTCTCTCTCTCTCTCTCTCTCTCTCTCTCTCTCTCTCTCTCTCTCTTCCACCCCCCCCCCCCCACTCACACAATTTTCTATCTCTGTTCCGGCTCCTTTCTCTCCCACGGCCTCCAGTTTCCGTCTTACAATTTCATCTCTCTTTCTCTCTGCGCCATTCTTCCCCCCGTCTCTGTCCGCATTATTCAATATCCCGCCCAGGCCCTCCCTTTCTGGTAGAATATATGCATCCACCTCGATCTCTACCCATTACACAGACGTGGCAGGAAGAACGAACCCTAGTGCAGGACTCTGACATGGAGGCCGGGTCAGGAGGCAGAATCGAAACCAGGCTGAGTCAGGACTAGGGAGGCTTGATTCACGAAATGATACGGGGTTGAAGACTTGGAGCTAGGTTCCTCTCTTTCTGAGAGTCGACCGACAATCTGGCAAGGTCTGACCGGAGCTGTCGGAGTCTTATCCTCTGGTGGTAATGGAAACTAAGTGCTGGTGATTGACAGGAATTGGGAAAGACTGGGAATCAAGTGTGGGGATTAAGGACCAATTAGGGAGGAAAGGGAAAAGGTGGGAAATGCCAGCCAGGACCATGACACCAACATCTTCCGAACCTCGATCTCTACCCTCCCATATCGTCT